>NW_027656661.1:0-71689 GCF_964235325.1 Thermobia domestica
TTATATATATGTTATATTGTTGTGCATTCTTCGTAACTACTGTATATTTAAGGCTATATCTCCGAAACATCTGAATATATTTTAATGAAATCAAGCTCAAATTGAAGAGCTGTACCCTCTTCATATTCTGACTGCAAGCAGCGCCCCCTACTGTAGAAGGAAAGTTATCTTGTGCATATCATGTTTGGTACTGTTTTATTCATTTTACACTATATAAACGATTTTATTCCATGATATGTCTCATTGCCTCATAACAATATGGCTGACCAATGACAACCGAGGAATAAGGACAAGTACCGTTCAGAACTACATACAGCGCATTCGCTAATTGGCGCACTTTCTTCATTTTTTGAAAAACAAATAAAATTTTTATAATATGGGTTTGAATTTTGCATCACCCTGTATATGTTTTCCATACAACAACCAAATATACTACCTAAGAATTGCAAACATGATAAAATGGTAAGAAAATCTACACATTACAACAAAAAATTTTAAAAAATGAAGATAGTACCTGTTGTTATACATGAAGCAATATAACCCTTGCAGTCTTGATGAGACCACGTGACACTCATCCTAAGTAGAAAAAGTATGTCTTCAAACACGAATTTCTTCACTTTTCTTCTAAACTCAACTAATTGTTATATAATGTTGGTAGGCAAAATCTCAACAATATAACATATGTCATTTTTATATATATTATATTGTTGTGCATTCTTCCTAACTACTGTATATTTAAGGCTATATCTCCGAAACTTCTGAATATATTTTAATGAAATAAAGCTCAAATTGAAGAGCTGTACCCTCTTCATATTCTGACTGCAAGCAGCGCCCCCTACTGTAGAAGGAAAGTTATATTGTGCATATCATGTTTGGTACTGTTTTATTCATTTTACACTATATAAACGACTTCATTCCATGATATGTCTCATTGCCTCATAACAATATGGCTGACCAATGACAACCGAGGAATAAGTACATGTTCCGTTGAGAACGACATACAGCGCATTTGCTAGTTGGCGCACTTTTATACTATGGGTTTGAATTTTGCATCACCCTGTATATGTTTTCCATACAACAACCAAATATACTACCTAAGAATTGCAAACATGATAAAATGGTAAGAAAATCTACACATTACAACAAAAAATTTTAAAAATGAAGATAGTACCTGTTGTTATACATGAAGCAATATAACCCTTGCAGTCTTGATGAGACCACGTGACACTCATCCTAAGTAGAAAAAGTATGTCTTCAAACACGAATTTCTTCACTTTTCTTCTAAACTCAACTATTTGGTATATAATGTTGTTAGGCAAAATCTCAACAATATAACATATGTCATTTTTATATATATTATATTGTTGTGCATTCTTCCTAACTACTGTATATTTAAAGCTATATCTCCGAAACTTCTGAATATATTTTAATGAAATAAAGCTCAAATTGAAGAGCTGTACCCTCTTCATATTCTGGCTGCAAGCAGCGCCCCCTACTGTAGAAGGAAAGTTATCTTGTGCATATCATGTTTGGTACTGTTTTATTCATTTTACACTATATAAACGATTTTATTCCATAATATGTCTCATTGCCTCATAACAATATGGCTGACCAATGACAACCGAGGAATAAGGACATGTACCGTTCAGAACTACATACAGCGCATTCGCTAATTGGTGCACTTTCTTCATTTTTGAAAAACAAATAAAATTTTTATACTATGGGTTTGAATTTTGCATCACCCTGTATATGTTTTCAATACAACAACCAAATATACTACCTAAGAATTGCAAACATGATGAAATGGTAAGAAAATCTACACATTACAACAAAAAATTTTAAAAATGAAGATAGTACCTGTTGTTATACATGAAGCAATATAACCCTTGCAGTCTTGATGAGACCACGTGACACTCATCCTAAGTAGAAAAAGTATGTCTTCAAACACGAATTTTTTCACTTTAGTTCTAAACTCAACTAATTGGTATATAATGTTGTTAGGCAAAATCTCAACAATATAACATATGTCATTTTTATATATATTATATTGTTGTGCATTCTTCCTAACTACTGTATATTTAAAGCTATATCTCCGAAACTTCTGAATATATTTTAATGAAATAAAGCTCAAATTGAAGAGCTGTACCCTCTTCATATTCTGGCTGCAAGCAGCGCCCCCTACTGTAGAAGGAAAGTTATCTTGTGCATATCATGTTTGGTACTGTTTTATTCATTTTACACTATATAAACGATTTTATTCCATGATATGTCTCATTGCCTCATAACAATATGGCTGACCAATGACAACCGAGGAATAAGGACATGTACCGTTCAGAACTACATACAGCGCATTCGCTAATTGGTGCACTTTCTTCATTTTTTGAAAAACAAATAAAATTTTTATACTATGGGTTTGAATTTTGCATCACCCTGTATATGTTTTCCATACAACAACAAAATATACTACCTAAGAATTGCAAACATGATGAAATGGTAAGAAAATCTACACATTACAACAAAAAATTTTAAAAAATGAAGATAGTACCTGTTTTTATACATGAAGCAATATAACCCTTGCAGTCTTGATGAGACCACGTGACACTCATCCTAAGTAGAAAAAGTATGTCTTCAAACACGAATTTTTTCACTTTTCTTCTAAACTCAACTAATTGGTATATATATGTTGTTAGGCAACATCTCAACAATATAACATATGTCATTTTTTATATATATTATATTGTATTGCATTCTTCCTAACTACTGTATATTTAAGTCTATATCTCCGAAACTTCTGAATAAATTTTAATGAAATCAAGCTCAAATTGAAGAGCTGTACCCATTTCATATTCTGACTGCAAACAGCGTCCCCTAGTGTAGAACGAAAGTTATCTTGTGCATATTTTGTTTGGTACTGTTTTATTCTTTTTACAGTATATAAACGACTTCATTCCATGATATGTCTCATTGCCTCATAACAATATGGCTGACCAATGACAACCGAGGAATAAGTACATGTTCCATTGAGAACGACATACAGCGCATTTGCTAGTTGGCGCATTTTATACTGTGGGTTTGAATTTTGCATCACCCTGTATATGTTTTCCATACAACAACCAAATATACTACCTAAGAATTGCAAACATGATAAAATGGTAAGAAAATCTACACATTACAACAAAAAATTTTAAAAAATGAAGATAGTACCTGTTGTTATACATGAAGCAATATAACCCTTGCAGTCTTGATGAGACCACGTGACACTCATCCTAAGTAGAAAAAGTATGTCTTCAAACACGAATTTTTTCACTTTAGTTCTAAACTCAACTAATTGGTATATAATGTTGTTAGGCAAAATCTCAACAATATAACATATGTCATTTTTATATATATTATATTGTTGTGCATTCTTCCTAACTACTGTATATTTAAGGCTATATCTCCGAAACATCTGAATATATTTTAATGAAATAAAGCTCAAATTGAAGAGCTGTACCCTCTTCATATTCTGACTGCAAGCAGCGCCCCCTACTGTAGAAGGAAAGTTATCTGGTGCATATCATGTTTGGTACTGTTTTATTCATTTTACACTATATAAACGATTTTATTCCATGATATGTCTCATTGCCTCATAACAATATGGCTGACCAATGACAACCGAGGAATAAGGACATGTACCGTTCAGAACTACATACAGCGCATTCGCTAATTGGCGCACTTTCTTCATTTTTTGAAAAACCAATAAAATTTTTATATTATGGGTTTGAATTTTGCATCACCCTGTATATGTTTTCCATACAACAACCAAATATACTACCTAAGAATTGCAAACATGATAAAATGGTAAGAAAATCTACACATTACAACAAAAAATTTTAAAAAATGAAGATAGTACCTGTTGTTATACATGAAGCAATATAACCCTTGCAGTCTTGATGAGACCACGTGACACTCATCCTAAGTAGAAAAAGTATGTCTTCAAACACGAATTTTTTCACTTTTCCTCTAAACTCAACTAATTGGTATATATATGTTGTTAGGCAACATCTCAACAATATAACATATGTCATTTTTTATATATATTATATTGTATTGCATTCTTCCTAACTACTGTATATTTAAGTCTATATCTCCGAAACTTCTGAATAAATTTTAATGAAATCAAGCTCAAATTGAAGAGCTGTACCCATTTCATATTCTGACTGCAAACAGCGTCCCCTAGTGTAGAACGAAAGTTATCTTGTGCATATTTTCTTTGGTACTGTTTTATTCTTTTTACAGTATATAAACGACTTCATTCCATGATATGTCTCATTGCCTCATAACAATATGGCTGACCAATGACAACCGAGGAATAAGTACATGTTCCGTTGAGAACGACATACAGCGCATTTGCTAGTTGGCGCACTTTTATACTATGGGTTTGAATTTTGCATCACCCTGTATATGTTTTCCATACAACAACCAAATATACTACCTAAGAATTGCAAACATGATAAAATGGTAAGAAAATCTACACATTACAAGAAAAAATTTAAAAAATGAAGATAGTACCTGTTGTTATACATGAAACAATATAACCCTTGCAGTCTTGATGAGACCACGTGACACTCATCCTAAGTAGAAAAAGTATGTCTTCAAACACGAATTTTTTCACTTTAGTTCTAAACTCAACTAATTGGTATATAATGTTGTTAGGCAAAATCTCAACAATATAACATATGTCATTTTTATATATATTATATTGTTGTGCATTCTTCCTAACTACTGTATATTTAAGGCTATATCTCCGAAAAATCTGAATATATTTTAATGAAATAAAGCTCAAATTGAAGAGCTGTACCCTCTTCATATTCTGACTGCAAGCAGCGCCCCCTACTGTAGAAGGAAAGTTATCTTGTGCATATCATGTTTGGTACTGTTTTATTCATTTTACACTATATAAACGATTTTATTCCATGATATGTCTCATTGCCTCATAACAATATGGCTGACCAATGACAACCGAGGAATAAGGACATGTACCGTTCAGAACTACATACAGCGCATTCGCTAATTGGCGCACTTTCTTCATTTTTTGAAAAACAAATAAAATTTTTATACTATGGGTTTGAATTTTGCATCACCCTGTATATGTTTTCCATACAACAACCAAATATACTACCTAAGAATTGCAAACATGATGAAATGGTAAGAAAATCTACACATTACAACAAAAAATTTTAAAAAATGAAGATAGTACCTGTTGTTATACATGAAGCAATATAACCCTTGCAGTCTTGATGAGACCACGTGACACTCATCCTAAGTAGAAAAAGTATGTCTTCAAACACGAATTTTTTCACTTTAGTTCTAAACTCAACTAATTGGTATATAATGTTGTTAGGCAAAATCTCAACAATATAACATATGTCATTTTTATATATATTATATTGTTGTGCATTCTTCGTAACTACTGTATATTTAAGGCTATATCTCCGAAACATCTGAATATATTTTAATGAAATCAAGCTCAAATTGAAGAGCTGTACCCTCTTCATATTCTGACTGCAAGCAGCGCCCCCTACTGTAGAAGGAAAGTTATCTTGTGCATATCATGTTTGGTACTGTTTTATTCATTTTACACTATATAAACGATTTTATTCCATGATATGTCTCATTGCCTCATAACAATATGGCTGACCAATGACAACCGAGGAATAAGGACAAGTACCGTTCAGAACTACATACAGCGCATTCGCTAATTGGCGCACTTTCTTCATTTTTTGAAAAACAAATAAAATTTTTATAATATGGGTTTGAATTTTGCATCACCCTGTATATGTTTTCCATACAACAACCAAATATACTACCTAAGAATTGCAAACATGATAAAATGGTAAGAAAATCTACACATTACAACAAAAAATTTTAAAAAATGAAGATAGTACCTGTTGTTATACATGAAGCAATATAACCCTTGCAGTCTTGATGAGACCACGTGACACTCATCCTAAGTAGAAAAAGTATGTCTTCAAACACGAATTTCTTCACTTTTCTTCTAAACTCAACTAATTGTTATATAATGTTGGTAGGCAAAATCTCAACAATATAACATATGTCATTTTTATATATATTATATTGTTGTGCATTCTTCCTAACTACTGTATATTTAAGGCTATATCTCCGAAACTTCTGAATATATTTTAATGAAATAAAGCTCAAATTGAAGAGCTGTACCCTCTTCATATTCTGACTGCAAGCAGCGCCCCCTACTGTAGAAGGAAAGTTATATTGTGCATATCATGTTTGGTACTGTTTTATTCATTTTACACTATATAAACGACTTCATTCCATGATATGTCTCATTGCCTCATAACAATATGGCTGACCAATGACAACCGAGGAATAAGTACATGTTCCGTTGAGAACGACATACAGCGCATTTGCTAGTTGGCGCACTTTTATACTATGGGTTTGAATTTTGCATCACCCTGTATATGTTTTCCATACAACAACCAAATATACTACCTAAGAATTGCAAACATGATAAAATGGTAAGAAAATCTACACATTACAAGAAAAAATTTAAGAAATGAAGATAGTACCTGTTGTTATACATGAAACAATATAACCCTTGCAGTCTTGATGAGACCACGTGACACTCATCCTAAGTAGAAAAAGTATGTCTTCAAACATGAATTTCTTCACTTTTCTTCTAAACTCAACTAATTGGTATATATATGTTGTTAGGCAACATCTCAACAATATAACATATGTCATATTTATATATATTATATTGTTGTGCATTCTTCCTAACTACTGTATATTTAAGGCTATATCTCCGAAACTTCTGAATATATTTTAATGAAATAAAGCTCAAATTGAAGAGCTGTACCCTCTTCATATTCTGACTGCAAGCAGCGCCCCCTACTGTAGAAGGAAAGTTATCTTGTGCATATTTTGTTTGGTACTGTTTTATTCATTTTACACTATATAAAAGATTTTATTCCATGATATGTCTCATTGCCTCATAACAATATGGCTGACCAATGACAACCGAGGAATAAGGACATGTACCGTTCAGAACTACATACAGCGCATTCGCTAATTGGCGCACTTTCTTCATTTTTTGAAAAACAAATAAAATTTTTATACTATGGGTTTGAATTTTGCATCACCCTGTATATGTTTTCCATACAACAACCAAATATACTACCTAAGAATTGCAAACATGATAAAATGGTAAGAAAATCTACACATTACAACAAAAAATTTTAAAAAATGAAGATAGTACCTGTTGTTATACATGAAGCAATATAACCCTTGCAGTCTTGATGAGACCACGTGACACTCATCCTAAGTAGAAAAAGTATGTCTTCAAACACGAATTTTTTCACTTTTCCTCTAAACTCAACTAATTGGTATATATATGTTGTTAGGCAACATCTCAACAATATAACATATGTCATTTTTTATATATATTATATTGTATTGCATTCTTCCTAACTACTGTATATTTAAGTCTATATCTCCGAAACTTCTGAATAAATTTTAATGAAATCAAGCTCAAATTGAAGAGCTGTACCCATTTCATATTCTGACTGCAAACAGCGTCCCCTAGTGTAGAACGAAAGTTATCTTGTGCATATTTTGTTTGGTACTGTTTTATTCTTTTTACAGTATATAAACGACTTCATTCCATGATATGTCTCATTGCCAAATAACAATATGGCTGACCAATGACAACCGAGGAATAAGTACATGTTCCGTTGAGAACGACATACAGCGCATTTGCTAGTTGGCGCACTTTTATACTATGGGTTTGAATTTTGCATCACCCTGTATATGTTTTCCATACAACAACCAAATATACTACCTAAGAATTACAAACATGATAAAATGGTAAGAAAATCTACACATTACAACAAAAAATTTTAAAAAATGAAGATAGTACCTGTTGTTATACATGAAGCAATATAACCCTTGCAGTCTTGATGAGACCACGTGACACTCATCCTAAGTAGAAAAAGTATGTCTTCAAACACGAATTTCTTCACTTTTCTTCTAAACTCAACTAATTGGTATATAATGTTGTTAGGCAAAATCTCAACAATATAACATATGTCATTTTTATATATATTATATTGTTGTGCATTCTTCCTAACTACTGTATATTTAAAGCTATATCTCCGAAACTTCTGAATATATTTTAATGAAATAAAGCTCAAATTGAAGAGCTGTACCCTCTTCATATTCTGGCTGCAAGCAGCGCCCCCTACTGTAGAAGGAAAGTTATCTTGTGCATATCATGTTTGGTACTGTTTTATTCATTTTACACTATATAAACGATTTTATTCCATGATATGTCTCATTGCCTCATAACAATATGGCTGACCAATGACAACCGAGGAATAAGGACATGTACCGTTCAGAACTACATACAGCGCATTCGCTAATTGGTGCACTTTCTTCATTTTTTGAAAAACAAATAAAATTTTTATACTATGGGTTTGAATTTTGCATCACCCTGTATATGTTTTCCATACAACAACCAAATATACTACCTAAGAATTGCAAACATGATGAAATGGTAAGAAAATCTACACATTACAACAAAAAATTTTAAAAAATGAAGATAGTACCTGTTGTTATACATGAAGCAATATAACCCTTGCAGTCTTGATGAGACCACGTGACACTCATCCTAAGTAGAAAAGGTATGTCTTCAAACACGAATTTTTTCACTTTTCTTCTAAACTCAACTAATTGGTATATATATGTTGTTAGGCAACATCTCAACAATATAACATATGTCATTTTTTATATATATTATATTGTATTGCATTCTTCCTAACTACTGTATATTTAAGTCTATATCTCCGAAACTTCTGAATAAATTTTAATGAAATCAAGCTCAAATTGAAGGGCTGTACCCATTTCATATTCTGACTGCAAACAGCGTCCCCTAGTGTAGAACGAAAGTTATCTTGTGCATATTTTGTTTGGTACTGTTTTATTCTTTTTACAGTATATAAACGACTTCATTCCATGATATGTCTCATTGCCTCATAACAATATGGCTGACCAATGACAACCGAGGAATAAGTACATGTTCCGTTGAGAACGACATACAGCGCATTTGCTAGTTGGCGCATTTTATACTGTGGGTTTGAATTTTGCATCACCCTGTATATGTTTTCCATACAACAACCAAATATACTACCTAAGAATTGAAAAACATGATAAAATGGTAAGAAAATCTACACATTACAACAAAAAATTTTAAAAAATGAAGATAGTACCTGTTGTTATACATGAAGCAATATAACCCTTGCAGTCTTGATGAGACCACGTGACACTCATCCTAAGTAGAAAAAGTATGTCTTCAAACACGAATTTCTTCACTTTTCTTCTAAACTCAACTAATTGTTATATAATGTTGGTAGGCAAAATCTCAACAATATAACATATGTCATTTTTATATATATTATATTGTTGTGCATTCTTCCTAACTACTGTATATTTAAGGCTATATCTCCGAAACTTCTGAATATATTTTAATGAAATAAAGCTCAAATTGAAGAGCTGTACCCTCTTCATATTCTGACTGCAAGCAGCGCCCCCTACTGTAGAAGGAAAGTTATCTTGTGCATATTTTGTTTGGTACTGTTTTATTCATTTTACACTATATAAAAGATTTTATTCCATGATATGTCTCATTGCCTCATAACAATATGGCTGACCAATGACAACCGAGGAATAAGGACATGTACCGTTCAGAACTACATACAGCGCATTCGCTAATTGGCGCACTTTCTTCATTTTTTGAAAAACAAATAAAATTTTTATACTATGGGTTTGAATTTTGCATCACCCTGTATATGTTTTCCATACAACAACCAAATATACTACCTAAGAATTGCAAACATGATAAAATGGTAAGAAAATCTACACATTACAACAAAAAATTTTAAAAAATGAAGATAGTACCTGTTGTTATACATGAAGCAATATAACCCTTGCAGTCTTGATGAGACCACGTGACACTCATCCTAAGTAGAAAAAGTATGTCTTCAAACACGAATTTTTTCACTTTTCCTCTAAACTCAACTAATTGGTATATATATGTTGTTAGGCAACATCTCAACAATATAACATATGTCATTTTTTATATATATTATATTGTATTGCATTCTTCCTAACTACTGTATATTTAAGTCTATATCTCCGAAACTTCTGAATAAATTTAAATGAAATCAAGCTCAAATTGAAGAGCTGTACCCATTTTATATTCTGACTGCAAACAGCGTCCCCTAGTGTAGAACGAAAGTTATCTTGTGCATATTTTGTTTGGTACTGTTTTATTCTTTTTACAGTATATAAACGACTTCATTCCATGATATGTCTCATTGCCTCATAACAATATGGCTGACCAATGACAACCGAGGAATAAGTACATGTTCCGTTGAGAACGACATACAGCGCATTTGCTAGTTGGCGCACTTTTATAATATGGGTTTGAATTTTGCATCACCCTGTATATGTTTTCCATACAACAACCAAATATACTACCTAAGAATTGCAAACATGATAAAATGGTAAGAAAATCTACACATTACAAGAAAAAATTTAAAAAATGAAGATAGTACCTGTTGTTATACATGTAACAATATAACCCTTGCAGTCTTGATGAGACCACGTGACACTCATCCTAAGTAGAAAAAGTATGTCTTCAGACATGAATTTCTTCACTTTTCTTCTAAACTCAACTAATTGGTATATATATGTTGTTAGGCAACATCTCAACAATATAACATGTGTCATTTTTATATATATTATATTGTTGTGCATTCTTCCTAACTACTGTATATTTAAGGCTATATCTCCGAAACATCTGAATATATTTTAATGAAATAAAGCTCAAATTGAAGAGCTGTACCCTCTTCATATTCTGACTGCAAGCAGCGCCCCCTACTGTAGAAGGAAAGTTATCTTGTGCATATCATGTTTGGTACTGTTTTATTCATTTTACACTATATAAACGATTTTATTCCATGATATGTCTCATTGCCTCATAACAATATGGCTGACCAATGACAACCGAGGAATAAGGACATATACCGTTCAGAACTACATACAGCGCATTCGCTAATTGGTGCACTTTCTTCATTTTTTGAAAAACAAATAAAATTTTTATACTATGGGTTTGAATTTTGCATCACCCTGTATATGTTTTCCATACAACAACCAAATATACTACCTAAGAATTGCAAACATGATGAAATGGTAAGAAAATCTACACATTACAACAAAAAATTTTAAAAAATGAAGATAGTACCTGTTGTTATACATGAAGCAATATAACCCTTGCAGTCTTGATGAGACCACGTGACACTCATCCTAAGTAGAAAAAGTATGTCTTCAAACACGAATTTTTTCACTTTTCTTCTAAACTCAACTAATTGGTATATATATGTTGTTAGGCAACATCTCAACAATATAACATATGTCATTTTTTATATATATTATATTGTATTGCATTCTTCCTAACTACTGTATATTTAAGTCTATATCTCCGAAACTTCTGAATAAATTTTAATGAAATCAAGCTCAAATTGAAGGGCTGTACCCATTTCATATTCTGACTGCAAACAGCGTCCCCTAGTGTAGAACGAAAGTTATCATGTGCATATTTTGTTTGGTACTGTTTTATTCTTTTTACAGTATATAAACGACTTCATTCCATGATATGTCTCATTGCCTCATAACAATATGGCTGACCAATGACAACCGAGGAATAAGTACATGTTCCGTTGAGAACGACATACAGCGCATTTGCTAGTTGGCGCATTTTATACTGTGGGTTTGAATTTTGCATCACCCTGTATATGTTTTCCATACAACAACCAAATATACTACCTAAGAATTGAAAAACATGATAAAATGGTAAGAAAATCTACACATTACAACAAAAAATTTTAAAAAATGAAGATAGTACCTGTTGTTATACATGAAGCAATATAACCCTTGCAGTCTTGATGAGACCACGTGACACTCATCCTAAGTAGAAAAAGTATGTCTTCAAACACGAATTTCTTCACTTTTCTTCTAAACTCAACTAATTGTTATATAATGTTGGTAGGCAAAATCTCAACAATATAACATATGTCATTTTTATATATATTATATTGTTGTGCATTCTTCCTAACTACTGTATATTTAAGGCTATATCTCCGAAACTTCTGAATATATTTTAATGAAATAAAGCTCAAATTGAAGAGCTGTACCCTCTTCATATTCTGACTGCAAGCAGCGCCCCCTACTGTAGAAGGAAAGTTATCTTGTGCATATTTTGTTTGGTACTGTTTTATTCATTTTACACTATATAAAAGATTTTATTCCATGATATGTCTCATTGCCTCATAACAATATGGCTGACCAATGACAACCGAGGAATAAGGACATGTACCGTTCAGAACTACATACAGCGCATTCGCTAATTGGCGCACTTTCTTCATTTTTTGAAAAACAAATAAAATTTTTATACTATGGGTTTGAATTTTGCATCACCCTGTATATGTTTTCCATACAACAACCAAATATACTACCTAAGAATTGCAAACATGATAAAATGGTAAGAAAATCTACACATTACAACAAAAAATTTTAAAAAATGAAGATAGTACCTGTTGTTATACATGAAGCAATATAACCCTTGCAGTCTTGATGAGACCACGTGACACTCATCCTAAGTAGAAAAAGTATGTCTTCAAACACGAATTTTTTCACTTTTCCTCTAAACTCAACTAATTGGTATATATATGTTGTTAGGCAACATCTCAACAATATAACATATGTCATTTTTTATATATATTATATTGTATTGCATTCTTCCTAACTACTGTATATTTAAGTCTATATCTCCGAAACTTCTGAATAAATTTTAATGAAATCAAGCTCAAATTGAAGAGCTGTACCCATTTCATATTCTGACTGCAAACAGCGTCCCCTAGTGTAGAACGAAAGTTATCTTGTGCATATTTTGTTTGGTACTGTTTTATTCTTTTTACAGTATATAAACGACTTCATTCCATGATATGTCTCATTGCCTCATAACAATATGGCTGACCAATGACAACCGAGGAATAAGTACATGTTCCGTTGAGAACGACATACAGCGCATTTGCTAGTTGGCGCACTTTTATACTATGGGTTTGAATTTTGCATCACCCTGTATATGTTTTCCATACAACAACCAAATATACTACCTAAGAATTGCAAACATGATAAAATGGTAAGAAAATCTACATATTACAAGAAAAAATTTAAAAAATGAAGATAGTACCTGTTGTTATACATGTAACAATATAACCCTTGCAGTCTTGATGAGACCACGTGACACTCATCCTAAGTAGAAAAAGTATGTCTTCAGACATGAATTTCTTCACTTTTCTTCTAAACTCAACTAATTGGTATATATATGTTGTTAGGCAACATCTCAACAATATAACATGTGTCATTTTTATATATATTATATTGTTGTGCATTCTTCCTAACTACTGTATATTTAAGGCTATATCTCCGAAACATCTGAATATATTTTAATGAAATAAAGCTCAAATTGAAGAGCTGTACCCTCTTCATATTCTGACTGCAAGCAGCGCCCCCTACTGTAGAAGGAAAGTTATCTTGTGCATATCATGTTTGGTACTGTTTTGTTCATTTTACACTATATAAACGATTTTATTCCATGATATGTCTCATTGCCTCATAACAATATGGCTGACCAATGACAACCGAGGAATAAGGACATGTACCGTTAAGAACTACATACAGCGCATTCGCTAATTGGCGCACTTTCTTCATTTTTTGAAAAACAAATAAAATTTTTATACTATGGGTTTGAATTTTGCATCACCCTGTATATGTTTTCCATACAACAACCAAATATACTACCTAAGAATTGCAAAAATGATGAAATGGTAAGAAAATCTACACATTACAACAAAAAAATTTAAAAAATGAAGATAGTACCTGTTGTTATACATGAAACAATATAACCCTTGCAGTCTTGATGAGACCACGTGACACTCATCCTAAGTAGAAAAAGTATGTCTTCAAACACGAATTTTTTCACTTTAGTTCTAAACTCAACTAATTGGTATATAATGTTGTTAGGCAAAATCTCAACAATATAACATATGTCATTTTTATATATATTATATTGTTGTGCATTCTTCCTAACTACTGTATACTTAAGGCTATATCTCCGAAACATCTGAATATATTTTAATGAAATAAAGCTCAAATTGAAGAGCTGTACCCTCTTCATATTCTGACTGCAAGCAGCGCCCCCTACTGTAGAAGGAAAGTTATCTTGTGCATATCATGTTTGGTACTGTTTTATTCATTTTACACTATATAAACGATTTTATTCCATGATATGTCTCATTGCCTCATAACAATATGGCTGACCAATGACAACCGAGGAATAAGGACAAGTACCGTTCAGAACTACATACAGCGCATTCGCTAATTGGCGCACTTTCTTCATTTTTTGAAAAACAAATAAAATTTTTATAATATGGGTTTGAATTTTGCATCACCCTGTATATGTTTTCCATACAACAACCAAATATACTACCTAAGAATTGCAAACATGATAAAATGGTAAGAAAATCTACACATTACAACAAAAAATTTTAAAAAATGAAGATAGTACCTGTTGTTATACATGAAGCAATATAACCCTTGCAGTCTTGATGAGACCACGTGACACTCATCCTAAGTAGAAAAAGTATGTCTTCAAACACGAATTTCTTCACTTTTCTTCTAAACTCAACTAATTGTTATATAATGTTGGTAGGCAAAATCTCAACAATATAACATATGTCATTTTTATATATATTATATTGTTGTGCATTCTTCCTAACTACTGTATATTTAAGGCTATATCTCCGAAACTTCTGAATAAATTTTAATGAAATCAAGCTCAAATTGAAGAGCTGTACCCATTTCATATTCTGACTGCAAACAGCGTCCCCTAGTGTAGAACGAAAGTTATATTGTGCATATCATGTTTGGTACTGTTTTATTCATTTTACACTATATAAACGACTTCATTCCATGATATGTCTCATTGCCTCATAACAATATGGCTGACCAATGACAACCGAGGAATAAGTACATGTTCCGTTGAGAACGACATACAGCGCATTTGCTAGTTGGCGCACTTTTATACTATGGGTTTGAATTTTGCATCACCCTGTATATGTTTTCCATACAACAACCAAATATACTACCTAAGAATTGCAAACATGATAAAATGGTAAGAAAATCTACACATTACAAGAAAAAATTTAAGAAATGAAGATAGTACCTGTTGTTATACATGAAACAATATAACCCTTGCAGTCTTGATGAGACCACGTGACACTCATCCTAAGTAGAAAAAGTATGTCTTCAAACATGAATTTCTTCACTTTTCTTCTAAACTCAACTAATTGGTATATATATGTTGTTAGGCAACATCTCAACAATATAACATATGTCATTTTTATATATATTATATTGTTGTGCATTCTTCCTAACTACTGTATATTTAAGGCTATATCTCCGAAACTTCTGAATATATTTTAATGAAATAAAGCTCAAATTGAAGAGCTGTACCCTCTTCATATTCTGACTGCAAGCAGCGCCCCCTACTGTAGAAGGAAAGTTATCTTGTGCATATTTTTTTGGTACTGTTTTATTCATTTTACACTATATAAAAGATTTTATTCCATGATATGTCTCATTGCCTCATAACAATATGGCTGACCAATGACAACCGAGGAATAAGGACATGTACCGTTCAGAACTACATACAGCGCATTCGCTAATTGGCGCACTTTCTTCATTTTTTGAAAAACAAATAAAATTTTTATACTATGGGTTTGAATTTTGCATCACCCTGTATATGTTTTCCATACAACAACCAAATATACTACCTAAGAATTGCAAACATGATAAAATGGTAAGAAAATCTACACATTACAACAAAAAATTTTAAAAAATGAAGATAGTACCTGTTGTTATACATGAAGCAATATAACCCTTGCAGTCTTGATGAGACCACGTGACACTCATCCTAAGTAGAAAAAGTATGTCTTCAAACACGAATTTTTTTACTTTTCCTCTAAACTCAACTAATTGGTATATATATGTTGTTAGGCAACATCTCAACAATATAACATATGTCATTTTTTATATATATTATATTGTATTGCATTCTTCCTAACTACTGTATATTTAAGTCTATATCTCCGAAACTTCTGAATAAATTTTAATGAAATCAAGCTCAAATTGAAGAGCTGTACCCATTTCATATTCTGACTGCAAACAGCGTCCCCTAGTGTAGAACGAAAGTTATCTTGTGCATATTTTGTTTGGTACTGTTTTATTCTTTTTACAGTATATAAACGACTTCATTCCATGATATGTCTCATTGCCTCATAACAATATGGCTGACCAATGACAACCGAGGAATAAGTACATGTTCCGTTGAGAACGACATACAGCGCATTTGCTAGTTGGCGCACTTTTATACTATGGGTTTGAATTTTGCATCACCCTGTATATGTTTTCCATACAACAACCAAATATACTACCTAAGAATTGCAAACATGATAAAATGGTAAGAAAATCTACACATTACAACAAAAAATTTTAAAAAATGAAGATAGTACCTGTTGTTATACATGAAGCAATATAACCCTTGCAGTCTTGATGAGACCACGTGACACTCATCCTAAGTAGAAAAAGTATGTCTTCAAACACGAATTTCTTCACTTTTCTTCTAAACTCAACTAATTGGTATATAATGTTGTTAGGCAAAATCTCAACAATATAACATATGTCATTTTTATATATATTATATTGTTGTGCATTCTTCCTAACTACTGTATATTTAAAGCTATATCTCCGAAACTTCTGAATATATTTTAATGAAATAAAGCTCAAATTGAAGAGCTGTACCCATTTCATATTCTGACTGCAAACAGCGTCCCCTAGTGAAGAACGAAAGTTATCTTGTGCATATTTTGTTTGGTACTGTTTTATTCTTTTTACAGTATATAAACGACTTCATTCCATGATATGTCTCATTGCCTCATAACAATATGGCTGACCAATGACAACCGAGGAATAAGGACATGTACCGTTCAGAACTACATACAGCGCATTCGCTAATTGGTGCACTTTCTTCATTTTTGAAAAACAAATAAAATTTTTATATTATGGGTTTGAATTTTGCATCACCCTGTATATGTTTTCCATACAACAACCAAATATACTACCTAAGAATTGCAAACATGATGAAATGGTAAGAAAATCTACACATTACAACAAAAAATTTTAAAAAATGAAGATAGTACCTGTTGTTATACATGAAGCAATATAACCCTTGCAGTCTTGATGAGACCACGTGACACTCATCCTAAGTAGAAAAAGTATGTCTTCAAACACGAATTTTTTCACTTTTCTTCTAAACTCAACTAATTGGTATATATATGTTGTTAGGCAACATCTCAACAATATAACATATGTCATTTTTTATATATATTATATTGTATTGCATTCTTCCTAACTACTGTATATTTAAGTCTATATCTCCGAAACTTCTGAATAAATTTTAATGAAATCAAGCTCAAATTGAAGGGCTGTACCCATTTCATATTCTGACTGCAAACAGCGTCCCCTAGTGTAGAACGAAAGTTATCTTGTGCATATTTTGTTTGGTACTGTTTTATTCTTTTTACAGTATATAAACGACTTCATTCCATGATATGTCTCATTGCCTCATAACAATATGGCTGACCAATGACAACCGAGGAATAAGTACATGTTCCGTTGAGAACGACATACAGCGCATTTGCTAGTTGGCGCATTTTATACTGTGGGTTGGAATTTTGCATCACCCTGTATATGTTTTCCATACAACAACCAAATATACTACCTAAGAATTGAAAAACATGATAAAATGGTAAGAAAATCTACACATTACAACAAAAAATTTTAAAAAATGAAGATAGTACCTGTTGTTATACATGAAGCAATATAACCCTTGCAGTCTTGATGAGACCACGTGACACTCATCCTAAGTAGAAAAAGTATGTCTTCAAACACGAATTTCTTCACTTTAGTTCTAAACTCAACTAATTGGTATATAATGTTGTTAGGCAAAATCTCAACAATATAACATATGTCATTTTATATATATTATATTGTTGTGCATTCTTCCTAACTACTGTATATTTAAAGCTATATCTCCGAAACTTCTGAATATATTTTAATGAAATAAAGCTCAAATTGAAGAGCTGTACCCTCTTCATATTCTGGCAGCAAGCAGCGCCCCCTACTGTAGAAGGAAAGTTATCTTGTGCATATCATGTTTGGTACTGTTTTATTCATTTTACACTATATAAACGATTTTATTCCATGATATGTCTCATTGCCTCATAACAATATGGCTGACCAATGACAACCGAGGAATAAGGACATGTACCGTTCAGAACTACATACAGCGCATTCGCTAATTGGTGCACTTTCTTCATTTTTTGAAAAACAAATAAAATTTTTATACTATGGGTTTGAATTTTGCATCACCCTGTATATGTTTTCCATACAACAACCAAATATACTACCTAAGAATTGCAAACATGATGAAATGGTAAGAAAATCTACACATTACAACAAAAAATTTTAAAAAATGAAGATAGTACCTGTTGTTATACATGAAGCAATATAACCCTTGCAGTCTTGATGAGACCACGTGACACTCATCCTAAGTAGAAAAAGTATGTCTTCAAACACGAATTTTTTCACTTTTCTTCTAAACTCAACTAATTGGTATATATATGTTGTTAGGCAACATCTCAACAATATAACATATGTCATTTTTTATATATATTATATTGTATTGCATTCTTCCTAACTACTGTATATTTAAGTCTATATCTCCGAAACTTCTGAATAAATTTTAATGAAATCAAGCTCAAATTGAAGGGCTGTACCCATTTCATATTCTGACTGCAAACAGCGTCCCCTAGTGTAGAACGAAAGTTATCTTGTGCATATTTTGTTTGGTACTGTTTTATTCTTTTTACAGTATATAAACGACTTCATTCCATGATATGTCTCATTGCCTCATAACAATATGGCTGACCAATGACAACCGAGGAATAAGTACATGTTCCGTTGAGAACGACATACAGCGCATTTGCTAGTTGGCGCATTTTATACTGTGGGTTTGAATTTTGCATCACCCTGTATATGTTTTCCATACAACAACCAAATATACTACCTAAGAATTGAAAAACATGATAAAATGGTAAGAAAATCTACACATTACAACAAAAAATTTTAAAAAATGAAGATAGTACCTGTTGTTATACATGAAGCAATATAACCCTTGCAGTCTTGATGAGACCACGTGACACTCATCCTAAGTAGAAAAAGTATGTCTTCAAACACGAATTTCTTCACTTTTCTTCTAAACTCAACTAATTGTTATATAATGTTGGTAGGCAAAATCTCAACAATATAACATATGTCATTTTTATATATATTATATTGTTGTGCATTCTTCCTAACTACTGTATATTTAAGGCTATATCTCCGAAACTTCTGAATATATTTTAATGAAATAAAGCTCAAATTGAAGAGCTGTACCCTCTTCATATTCTGACTGCAAGCAGCGCCCCCTACTGTAGAAGGAAAGTTATCTTGTGCATATTTTGTTTGGTACTGTTTTATTCATTTTACACTATATAAAAGATTTTATTCCATGATATGTCTCATTGCCTCATAACAATATGGCTGACCAATGACAACCGAGGAATAAGGACATGTACCGTTCAGAACTACATACAGCGCATTCGCTAATTGGCGCACTTTCTTCATTTTTTGAAAAACAAATAAAATTTTTATACTATGGGTTTGAATTTTGCATCACCCTGTATATGTTTTCCATACAACAACCAAATATACTACCTAAGAATTGCAAACATGATAAAATGGTAAGAAAATCTACACATTACAACAAAAAATTTTAAAAAATGAAGATAGTACCTGTTGTTATACATGAAGCAATATAACCCTTGCAGTCTTGATGAGACCACGTGACACTCATCCTAAGTAGAAAAAGTATGTCTTCAAACACGAATTTTTTCACTTTTCCTCTAAACTCAACTAATTGGTATATATATGTTGTTAGGCAACATCTCAACAATATAACATATGTCATTTTTTATATATATTATATTGTATTGCATTCTTCCTAACTACTGTATATTTAAGTCTATATCTCCGAAACTTCTGAATAAATTTTAATGAAATCAAGCTCAAATTGAAGAGCTGTACCCATTTCATATTCTGACTGCAAACAGCGTCCCCTAGTGTAGAACGAAAGTTATCTTGTGCATATTTTGTTTGGTACTGTTTTATTCTTTTTACAGTATATAAACGACTTCATTCCATGATATGTCTCATTGCCTCATAACAATATGGCTGACCAATGACAACCGAGGAATAAGTACATGTTCCGTTGAGAACGACATACAGCGCATTTGCTAGTTGGCGCACTTTTATACTATGGGTTTGAATTTTGCATCACCCTGTATATGTTTTCCATACAACAACCAAATATACTACCTAAGAATTGCAAACATGATAAAATGGTAAGAAAATCTACACATTACAAGAAAAAATTTAAAAAATGAAGATAGTACCTGTTGTTATACATGTAACAATATAACCCTTGCAGTCTTGATGAGACCACGTGACACTCATCCTAAGTAGAAAAAGTATGTCTTCAGACATGAATTTCTTCACTTTTCTTCTAAACTCAACTAATTGGTATATATATGTTGTTAGGCAACATCTCAACAATATAACATGTGTCATTTTTATATATATTATATTGTTGTGCATTCTTCCTAACTACTGTATATTTAAGGCTATATCTCCGAAACATCTGAATATATTTTAATGAAATAAAGCTCAAATTGAAGAGCTGTACCCTCTTCATATTCTGACTGCAAGCAGCGCCCCCTACTGTAGAAGGAAAGTTATCTTGTGCATATCATGTTTGGTACTGTTTTGTTCATTTTACACTATATAAACGATTTTATTCCATGATATGTCTCATTGCCTCATAACAATATGGCTGACCAATGACAACCGAGGAATAAGGACATGTACCGTTAAGAACTACATACAGCGCATTCGCTAATTGGCGCACTTTCTTCATTTTTTGAAAAACAAATAAAATTTTTATACTATGGGTTTGAATTTTGCATCACCCTGTATATGTTTTCCATACAACAACCAAATATACTACCTAAGAATTGCAAAAATGATGAAATGGTAAGAAAATCTACACATTACAACAAAAAATTTTAAAAAATGAAGATAGTACCTGTTGTTATACATGAAGCAATATAACCCTTGCAGTCTTGATGAGACCACGTGACACTCATCCTAAGTAGAAAAAGTATGTCTTCAAACACGAATTTTTTCACTTTAGTTCTAAACTCAACTAATTGGTATATAATGTTGTTAGGCAAAATCTCAACAATATAACATATGTCATTTTTATATATATTATATTGTTGTGCATTCTTCGTAACTACTGTATATTTAAGGCTATATCTCCGAAACATCTGAATATATTTTAATGAAATAAAGCTCAAATTGAAGAGCTGTACCCTCTTCATATTCTGACTGCAAGTAGCGCCCCCTACTGTAGAAGGAAAGTTATCTTGTGCATATCATGTTTGGTACTGTTTTATTCATTTTACACTATATAAACGATTTTATTCCATGATATGTCTCATTGCCTCATAACAATATGGCTGACCAATGACAACCGAGGAATAAGGACATGTACCGTTCAGAACTACATACAGCGCATTCGCTAATTGGCGCACTTTCTTCATTTTTTGGAAAAACAAATAAAATTTTTATACTATGGGTTTGAATTTTGCATCACCCTGTATATGTTTTCCATACAACAACCAAATATACTACCTAAGAATTGCAAACATGATAAAATGGTAAGAAAATCTACACATTACAACAAAAAATTTTAAAAAATGAAGATAGTACCTGTTGTTATACATGAAGCAATATAACCCTTGCAGTCTTGATGAGACCACGTGACACTCATCCTAAGTAGAAAAAGTATGTCTTCAAACAGGAATTTTTTCACTTTTCCTCTAAACTCAACTAATTGGTATATATATGTTGTTAGGCAACATCTCAACAATATAACATATGTCATTTTTTATATATATTATATTGTATTGCATTCTTCCTAACTACTGTATATTTAAGTCTATATCTCCGAAACTTCTGAATAAATTTTAATGAAATCAAGCTCAAATTGAAGAGCTGTACCCATTTCATATTCTGACTGCAAACAGCGTCCCCTAGTGTAGAACGAAAGTTATCTTGTGCATATTTTGTTTGGTACTGTTTTATTCTTTTTACAGTATATAAACGACTTCATTCCATGATATGTCTCATTGCCTCATAACAATATGGCTGACCAATGACAACCGAGGAATAAGTACATGTTCCGTTGAGAACGACATACAGCGCATTTGCTAGTTGGCGCACTTTTATAATATGGGTTTGAATTTTGCATCACCCTGTATATGTTTTCCATACAACAACCAAATATACTACCTAAGAATTGCAAACATGATAAAATGGTAAGAAAATCTACACATTACAAGAAAAAATTTAAAAAATGAAGATAGTACCTGTTGTTATACAAGTAACAATATAACCCTTGCAGTCTTGATGAGACCACGTGACACTCATCCTAAGTAGAAAAAGTATGTCTTCAAACATGAATTTCTTCACTTTTCTTCTAAACTCAACTAATTGGTATATATATGTTGTTAGGCAACATCTCAACAATATAACATGTGTCATTTTTATATATATTATATTGTTGTGCATTCTTCCTAACTACTGTATATTTAAGGCTATATCTCCGAAACATCTGAATATATTTTAATGAAATAAAGCTCAAATTGAAGAGCTGTACCCTCTTCATATTCTGACTGCAAGCAGCGCCCCCTACTGTAGAAGGAAAGTTATCTTGTGCATATCATGTTTGGTACTGTTTTATTCATTTTACACTATATAAACGATTTTATTCCATGATATGTCTCATTGCCTCATAACAATATGGCTGACCAATGACAACCGAGGAATAAGGACATGTACCGTTAAGAACTACATACAGCGCATTCGCTAATTGGCGCACTTTCTTCATTTTTTGAAAAACAAATAAAATTTTTATACTATGGGTTTGAATTTTGCATCACCCTGTATATGTTTTCCATACAACAACCAAATATACTACCTAAGAATTGCAAACATGATGAAATGGTAAGAAAATCTACACATTACAACAAAAAATTTTAAAAAATGAAGATAGTACCTGTTGTTATACATGAAGCAATATAACCCTTGCAGTCTTGATGAGACCACGTGACACTCATCCTAAGTAGAAAAAGTATGTCTTCAAACACGAATTTTTTCACTTTAGTTCTAAACTCAACTAATTGGTATATAATGTTGTTAGGCAAAATCTCAACAATATAACATATGTCATTTTTATATATATTATATTGTTGTGCATTCTTCCTAACTACTGTATATTTAAGGCTATATCTCCGAAACATCTGAATATATTTTAATGAAATAAAGCTCAAATTGAAGAGCTGTACCCTCTTCATATTCTGACTGCAAGCAGCGCCCCCTACTGTAGAAGGAAAGTTATCTTGTGCATATCATGTTTGGTACTGTTTTATTCATTTTACACTATATAAACGATTTTATTCCATGATATGTCTCATTGCCTCATAACAATATGGCTGACCAATGACAACCGAGGAATAAGGACATGTACCGTTCAGAACTACATACAGCGCATTCGCTAATTGGCGCACTTTCTTCATTTTTTGGAAAAACAAATAAAATTTTTATACTATGGGTTTGAATTTTGCATCACCCTGTATATGTTTTCCATACAACAACCAAATATACTACCTAAGAATTGCAAACATGATAAAATGGTAAGAAAATCTACACATTACAACAAAAAATTTTAAAAAATGAAGATAGTACCTGTTGTTATACATGAAGCAATATAACCCTTGCAGTCTTGATGAGACCACGTGACACTCATCCTAAGTAGAAAAAGTATGTCTTCAATCACGAATTTTTTCACTTTAGTTCTAAACTCAACTAATTGGTATATAATGTTGTTAGGCAAAATCTCAACAATATAACATATGTCATTTTTATATATATTATATTGTTGTGCATTCTTCCTAACTACTGTATATTTAAGGCTATATCTCCGAAACATCTGAATATATTTTAATGAAATCAAGCTCAAATTGAAGAGCTGTACCCATTTCATATTCTGACTGCAAGCAGCGCCCCCTACTGTAGAAGGAAAGTTATCTTGTGCATATCATGTTTGGTACTGTTTTATTCATTTTACACTATATAAACGATTTTATTCCATGATATGTCTCATTGCCTCATAACAATATGGCTGACCAATGACAACCGAGGAATAAGGACATGTACCGTTCAGAACTACATACAGCGCATTCGCTAATTGGCGCACTTTCTTCATTTTTTGAAAAACAAATAAAATTTTTATATTATGGGTTTGAATTTTGCATCACCCTGTATATGTTTTCCATACAACAACCAAATATACTACCTAAGAATTGCAAACATGATAAAATGGTAAGAAAATCTACACATTACAACAAAAAATTTTAAAAAATGAAGATAGTACCTGTTGTTATACATGAAGCAATATAACCCTTGCAGTCTTGATGAGACCACGTGACACTCATCCTAAGTAGAAAAAGTATGTCTTCAAACACGAATTTTTTCACTTTTCCTCTAAACTCAACTAATTGGTATATATATGTTGTTAGGCAAAATCTCAACAATATAACATATGTCATTTTTTATATATATTATATTGTATTGCATTCTTCCTAACTACTGTATATTTAAGTCTATATCTCCGAAACTTCTGAATAAATTTTAATGAAATCAAGCTCAAATTGATGAGCTGTACCCATTTCATATTCTGACTGCAAACAGCGTCCCCTAGTGTAGAACGAAAGTTATCTTGTGCATATTTTGTTTGGTACTGTTTTATTCTTTTTACAGTATATAAACGACTTCATTCCATGATATGTCTCATTGCCTCATAACAATATGGCTGACCAATGACAACCGAGGAATAAGTACATGTTCCGTTGAGAACGACATACAGCGCATTTGCTAGTTGGCGCACTTTTATACTATGGGTTTGAATTTTGCATCACCCTGTATATGTTTTCCATACAACAACCAAATATACTACCTAAGAATTGCAAACATGATAAAATGGTAAGAAAATCTACACATTACAAGAAAAAATTTAAAAAATGAAGATAGTACCTGTTGTTATACATGAAACAATATAACCCTTGCAGTCTTGATGAGACCACGTGACACTCATCCTAAGTAGAAAAAGTATGTCTTCAAACATGAATTTCTTCACTTTTCTTCTAAACTCAACTAATTGGTATATATATGTTGTTAGGCAACATCTCAACATTATAACATGTGTCATTTTTATATATATTATATTGTTGTGCATTCTTCCTAACTACTGTATATTTAAGGCTATATCTCCGAAACATCTGAATATATTTTAATGAAATAAAGCTCAAATTGAAGAGCTGTACCCTCTTCATATTCTGACTGCAAGCAGCGCCCCCTACTGTAGAAGGAAAGTTATCTTGTGCATATCATGTTTGGTACTGTTTTATTCATTTTACACTATATAAACGATTTTATTCCATGATATGTCTCATTGCCTCATAACAATATGGCTGACCAATGACAACCGAGGAATAAGGACATGTACCGTTCAGAACTACATACAGCGCATTCGCTAATTGGCGCACTTTCTTCATTTTTTGGAAAAACAAATAAAATTTTTATACTATGGGTTTGAATTTTGCATCACCCTGTATATGTTTTCCATACAACAACCAAATATACTACCTAAGAATTGCAAACATGATAAAATGGTAAGAAAATCTACACATTACAACAAAAAATTTTAAAAAATGAAGATAGTACCTGTTGTTATACATGAAGCAATATAACCCTTGCAGTCTTGATGAGACCACGTGACACTCATCCTAAGTAGAAAAAGTATGTCTTCAAACACGAATTTTTTCACTTTAGTTCTAAACTCAACTAATTGGTATATAATGTTGTTAGGCAAAATCTCAACAATATAACATATGTCATTTTTATATATATTATATTGTTGTGCATTCTTCCTAACTACTGTATATTTAAGGCTATATCTCCGAAACATCTGAATATATTTTAATGAAATAAAGCTCAAATTGAAGAGCTGTACCCTCTTCATATTCTGACTGCAAGCAGCGCCCCCTACTGTAGAAGGAAAGTTATCTTGTGCATATCATGTTTGGTACTGTTTTATTCATTTTACACTATATAAACGATTTTATTCCATGATATGTCTCATTGCCTCATAACAATATGGCTGACCAATGACAACCGAGGAATAAGGACATGTACCGTTCAGAACTACATACAGCGCATTCGCTAATTGGCGCACTTTCTTCATTTTTTGGAAAAACAAATAAAATTTTTATACTATGGGTTTGAATTTTGCATCACCCTGTATATGTTTTCCATACAACAACCAAATATACTACCTAAGAATTGCAAACATGATAAAATGGTAAGAAAATCTACACATTACAACAAAAAATTTTAAAAAATGAAGATAGTACCTGTTGTTATACATGAAGCAATATAACCCTTGCAGTCTTGATGAGACCACGTGACACTCATCCTAAGTAGAAAAAGTATGTCTTCAAACACGATTTTTTTCACTTTAGTTCTAAACTCAACTAATTGGTATATAATGTTGTTAGGCAAAATCTCAACAATATAACATATGTCATTTTTATATATATTATATTGTTGTGCATTCTTCCTAACTACTGTATATTTAAGGCTATATCTCCGAAACATCTGAATATATTTTAATGAAATAAAGCTCAAATTGAAGAGCTGTACCCTCTTCATATTCTGACTGCAAGCAGCGCCCCCTACTGTAGAAGGAAAGTTATCTTGTGCATATCATGTTTGGTACTGTTTTATTCATTTTACACTATATAAACGATTTTATTCCATGATATGTCTCATTGCCTCATAACAATATGGCTGACCAATGACAACCGAGGAATAAGGACATGTACCGTTCAGAACTACATACAGCGCATTCGCTAATTGGCGCACTTTCTTCATTTTTTGAAAAACAAATAAAATTTTTATATTATGGGTTTGAATTTTGCATCACCCTGTATATGTTTTCCATACAACAACCAAATATACTACCTAAGAATTGCAAACATGATAAAATGGTAAGAAAATCTACACATTACAACAAAAAATTTTAAAAAATGAAGATAGTACCTGTTGTTATACATGAAGCAATATAACCCTTGCAGTCTTGATGAGACCACGTGACACTCATCCTAAGTAGAAAAAGTATGTCTTCAAACACGAATTTTTTCACTTTTCCTCTAAACTCAACTAATTGGTATATATATGTTGTTAGGCAACATCTCAACAATATAACATATGTCATTTTTTATATATATTATATTGTATTGCATTCTTCCTAACTACTGTATATTTAAGTCTATATCTCCGAAACTTCTGAATAAATTTTAATGAAATCAAGCTCAAATTGAAGAGCTGTACCCATTTCATATTCTGACTGCAAACAGCGTCCCCTAGTGTAGAACGGAAGTTATCTTGTGCATATTTTGTTTGGTACTGTTTTATTCTTTTTACAGTATATAAACGACTTCATTCCATGATATGTCTCATTGCCTCATAACAATATGGCTGACCAATGAAAACCGAGGAATAAGTACATGTTCCGTTGAGAACGACATACAGCGCATTTGCTAGTTGGCGCACTTTTATACTATGGGTTTGAATTTTGCATCACCCTGTATATGTTTTCCATACAACAACCAAATATACTACCTAAGAATTGCAAACATGATAAAATGGTAAGAAAATCTACACATTACAAGAAAAAATTTAAAAAATGAAGATAGTACCTGTTGTTATACATGAAACAATATAACCCTTGCAGTCTTGATGAGACCACGTGACACTCATCCTAAGTAGAAAAAGTATGTCTTCAAACATGAATTTCTTCACTTTTCTTCTAAACTCAACTAATTGGTATATATATGTTGTTAGGCAACATCTCAACATTATAACATGTGTCATTTTTATATATATTATATTGTTGTGCATTCTTCCTAACTACTGTATATTTAAGGCTATATCTCCGAAACATCTGAATATATTTTAATGAAATAAAGCTCAAATTGAAGAGCTGTACCCTCTTCATATTCTGACTGCAAGCAGCGCCCCCTACTGTAGAAGGAAAGTTATCTTGTGCATATCATGTTTGGTACTGTTTTATTCATTTTACACTATATAAACGATTTTATTCCATGATATGTCTCATTGCCTCATAACAATATGGCTGACCAATGACAACCGAGGAATAAGGACATGTACCGTTCAGAACTACATACAGCGCATTCGCTAATTGGCGCACTTTCTTCATTTTTTGAAAAACAAATAAAATTTTTATACTATGGGTTTGAATTTTGCATCACCCTGTATATGTTTTCCATACAACAACCAAATATACTACCTAAGAATTGCAAACATGATGAAATGGTGAGAGAATCTACACATTACAACAAAAAATTTTAAAAAATGAAGATAGTACCTGTTGTTATACATGAAGCAATATAACCCTTGCAGTCTTGATGAGACCACGTGACACTCATCCTAAGTAGAAAAAGTATGTCTTCAAACACGAATTTTTTCACTTTAGTTCTAAACTCAACTAATTGGTATATAATGTTGTTAGGCAAAATCTCAACAATATAACATATGTCATTTTTATATATATTATATTGTTGTGCATTCTTCCTAACTACTGTATATTTAAGGCTATATCTCCGAAACATCTGAATATATTTTAATGAAATAAAGCTCAAATTGAAGAGCTGTACCCTCTTCATATTCTGACTGCAAGCAGCGCCCCCTACTGTAGAAGGAAAGTTATCTTGTGCATATCATGTTTGGTACTGTTTTATTCATTTTACACTATATAAACGATTTTATTCCATGATATGTCTCATTGCCTCATAACAATATGGCTGACCAATGACAACCGAGGAATAAGGACATGTACCGTTCAGAACTACATACAGCGCATTCGCTAATTGGCGCACTTTCTTCATTTTTTGGAAAAACAAATAAAATTTTTATACTATGGGTTTGAATTTGGCATCACCCTGTATATGTTTTCCATACAACAACCAAATATACTACCTAAGAATTGCAAACATGATAAAATGGTAAGAAAATCTACACATTACAACAAAAAATTTTAAAAAATGAAGATAGTACCTGTTGTTATACATGAAGCAATATAACCCTTGCAGTCTTGATGAGACCACGTGACACTCATCCTAAGTAGAAAAAGTATGTCTTCAAACACGAATTTTTTCACTTTTCCTCTAAACTCAACTAATTGGTATATATATGTTGTTAGGCAACATCTCAACAATATAACATATGTCATTTTTTATATATATTATATTGTATTGCATTCTTCCTAACTACTGTATATTTAAGTCTATATCTCCGAAACTTCTGAATAAATTTTAATGAAATCAAGCTCAAATTGAAGAGCTGTACCCATTTCATATTCTGACTGCAAACAGCGTCCCCTAGTGTAGAACGGAAGTTATCTTGTGCATATTTTGTTTGGTACTGTTTTATTCTTTTTACAGTATATAAACGACTTCATTCCATGATATGTCTCATTGCCTCATAACAATATGGCTGACCAATGATAACCGAGGAATAAGTACATGTTCCGTTGAGAACGACATACAGCGCATTTGCTAGTTGGCGCACTTTTATACTATGGGTTTGAATTTTGCATCACCCTGTATATGTTTTCCATACAACAACCAAATATACTACCTAAGAATTGCAAACATGATAAAATGGTAAGAAAATCTACACTTTACAAGAAAAAATTTAAAAAATGAAGATAGTACCTGTTGTTATACATGAAACAATATAACCCTTGCAGTCTTGATGAGACCACGTGACACTCATCCTAAGTAGAAAAAGTATGTCTTCAAACATGAATTTCTTCACTTTTCTTCTAAACTCAACTAATTGGTATATATATGTTGTTAGGCAACATCTCAACATTATAACATGTGTCATTTTTATATATATTATATTGTTGTGCATTCTTCCTAACTACTGTATATTTAAGGCTATATCTCCGAAACATCTGAATATATTTTAATGAAATAAAGCTCAAATTGAAGAGCTGTACCCTCTTCATATTCTGACTGCAAGCAGCGCCCCCTACTGTAGAAGGAAAGTTATCTTGTGCATATCATGTTTGGTACTGTTTTATTCATTTTACACTATATAAACGATTTTATTCCATGATATGTCTCATTGCCTCATAACAATATGGCTGACCAATGACAACCGAGGAATAAGGACATGTACCGTTCAGAACTACATACAGCGCATTCGCTAATTGGCGCACTTTCTTCATTTTTTGAAAAACAAATAAAATTTTTATACTATGGGTTTGAATTTTGCATCACCCTGTATATGTTTTCCATACAACAACCAAATATACTACCTAAGAATTGCAAACATGATGAAATGGTGAGAGAATCTACACATTACAACAAAAAATTTTAAAAAATGAAGATAGTACCTGTTGTTATACATGAAGCAATATAACCCTTGCAGTCTTGATGAGACCACGTGACACTCATCCTAAGTAGAAAAAGTATGTCTTCAAACACGAATTTTTTCACTTTAGTTCTAAACTCAACTAATTGGTATATAATGTTGTTAGGCAAAATCTCAACAATATAACATATGTCATTTTTATATATATTATATTGTTGTGCATTCTTCCTAACTACTGTATATTTAAGGCTATATCTCCGAAACATCTGAATATATTTTAATGAAATAAAGCTCAAATTGAAGAGCTGTACCCTCTTCATATTCTGACTGCAAGCAGCGCCCCCTACTGTAGAAGGAAAGTTATCTTGTGCATATCATGTTTGGTACTGTTTTATTCATTTTACACTATATAAACGATTTTATTCCATGATATGTCTCATTGCCTCATAACAATATGGCTGACCAATGACAACCGAGGAATAAGGACATGTACCGTTCAGAACTACATACAGCGCATTCGCTAATTGGCGCACTTTCTTCATTTTTTGGAAAAACAAATAAAATTTTTATACTATGGGTTTGAATTTGGCATCACCCTGTATATGTTTTCCATACAACAACCAAATATACTACCTAAGAATTGCAAACATGATAAAATGGTAAGAAAATCTACACATTACAACAAAAAATTTTAAAAAATGAAGATAGTACCTGTTGTTATACATGAAGCAATATAACCCTTGCAGTCTTGATGAGACCACGTGACACTCATCCTAAGTAGAAAAAGTATGTCTTCAAACACGAATTTTTTCACTTTTCCTCTAAACTCAACTAATTGGTATATATATGTTGTTAGGCAACATCTCAACAATATAACATATGTCATTTTTTATATATATTATATTGTATTGCATTCTTCCTAACTACTGTATATTTAAGTCTATATCTCCGAAACTTCTGAATAAATTTTAATGAAATCAAGCTCAAATTGAAGAGCTGTACCCATTTCATATTCTGACTGCAAACAGCGTCCCCTAGTGTAGAACGGAAGTTATCTTGTGCATATTTTGTTTGGTACTGTTTTATTCTTTTTACAGTATATAAACGACTTCATTCCATGATATGTCTCATTGCCTCATAACAATATGGCTGACCAATGAAAACCGAGGAATAAGTACATGTTCCGTTGAGAACGACATACAGCGCATTTGCTAGTTGGCGCACTTTTATACTATGGGTTTGAATTTTGCATCACCCTGTATATGTTTTCCATACAACAACCAAATATACTACCTAAGAATTGCAAACATGATAAAATGGTAAGAAAATCTACACATTACAAGAAAAAATTTAAAAAATGAAGATAGTACCTGTTGTTATACATGAAACAATATAACCCTTGCAGTCTTGATGAGACCACGTGACACTCATCCTAAGTAGAAAAAGTATGTCTTCAAACATGAATTTCTTCACTTTTCTTCTAAACTCAACTAATTGGTATATATATGTTGTTAGGCAACATCTCAACATTATAACATGTGTCATTTTTATATATATTATATTGTTGTGCATTCTTCCTAACTACTGTATATTTAAGGCTATATCTCCGAAACATCTGAATATATTTTAATGAAATAAAGCTCAAATTGAAGAGCTGTACCCTCTTCATATTCTGACTGCAAGCAGCGCCCCCTACTGTAGAAGGAAAGTTATCTTGTGCATATCATGTTTGGTACTGTTTTATTCATTTTACACTATATAAACGATTTTATTCCATGATATGTCTCATTGCCTCATAACAATATGGCTGACCAATGACAACCGAGGAATAAGGACATGTACCGTTCAGAACTACATACAGCGCATTCGCTAATTGGCGCACTTTCTTCATTTTTTGAAAAACAAATAAAATTTTTATACTATGGGTTTGAATTTTGCATCACCCTGTATATGTTTTCCATACAACAACCAAATATACTACCTAAGAATTGCAAACATGATGAAATGGTGAGAGAATCTACACATTACAACAAAAAATTTTAAAAAATGAAGATAGTACCTGTTGTTATACATGAAGCAATATAACCCTTGCAGTCTTGATGAGACCACGTGACACTCATCCTAAGTAGAAAAAGTATGTCTTCAAACACGAATTTTTTCACTTTAGTTCTAAACTCAACTAATTGGTATATAATGTTGTTAGGCAAAATCTCAACAATATAACATATGTCATTTTTATATATATTATATTGTTGTGCATTCTTCCTAACTACTGTATATTTAAGGCTATATCTCCGAAACATCTGAATATATTTTAATGAAATAAAGCTCAAATTGAAGAGCTGTACCCTCTTCATATTCTGACTGCAAGCAGCGCCCCCTACTGTAGAAGGAAAGTTATCTTGTGCATATCATGTTTGGTACTGTTTTATTCATTTTACACTATATAAACGATTTTATTCCATGATATGTCTCATTGCCTCATAACAATATGGCTGACCAATGACAACCGAGGAATAAGGACATGTACCGTTCAGAACTACATACAGCGCATTCGCTAATTGGCGCACTTTCTTCATTTTTTGGAAAAACAAATAAAATTTTTATACTATGGGTTTGAATTTGGCATCACCCTGTATATGTTTTCCATACAACAACCAAATATACTACCTAAGAATTGCAAACATGATAAAATGGTAAGAAAATCTACACATTACAACAAAAAATTTTAAAAAATGAAGATAGTACCTGTTGTTATACATGAAGCAATATAACCCTTGCAGTCTTGATGAGACCACGTGACACTCATCCTAAGTAGAAAAAGTATGTCTTCAAACACGAATTTTTTCACTTTAGTTCTAAACTCAACTAATTGGTATATAATGTTGTTAGGCAAAATCTCAACAATATAACATATGTCATTTTTATATATATTATATTGTTGTGCATTCTTCGTAACTACTGTATATTTAAGGGTATATCTCCGAAACTTCTGAATAAATTTTAATGAAATCAAGCTCAAATTGAAGAGCTGTACCCATTTCATATTCTGACTGCAAACAGCGTCCCCTAGTGTAGAACGAAAGTTATCTTGTGCATATTTTGTTTGGTACTGTTTTATTCTTTTTACACTATATAAACGATTTTATTCCATGATATGTCTCATTGCCTCATAACAATATGGCTGACCAATGACAACCGAGGAATAAGGACATGTACCGTTCAGAACTACATACAGCGCATTCGCTAATTGGCGCACTTTCTTCATTTTTTGGAAAAACAAATAAAATTTTTATACTATGGGTTTGAATTTTGCATCACCCTGTATATGTTTTCCATACAACAACCAAATATAATACCTAAGAATTGCAAACATGATAAAATGGTAAGAAAATCTACACATTACAAGAAAAAATTTAAAAAATGAAGATAGTACCAGTTGTTATACATGAAACAATATAACCCTTGCAGTCTTGATGAGACCACGTGACACTCATCCTAAGTAGAAAAAGTATGTCTTCAAACACGAATTTTTTCACTTTAGTTCTAAACTCAACTAATTGGTATATAATGTTGTTAGGCAAAATCTCAACAATATAACATATGTCATTTTTATATATATTATATTGTTGTGCATTCTTCGTAACTACTGTATATTTAAGGCTATATCTCCGAAACATCTGAATATATTTTAATGAAATAAAGCTCAAATTGAAGAGCTGTACCCTCTTCATATTCTGACTGCAAGCAGCGCCCTCTACTGTAGAAGGAAAGTTATCTTGTGCATATCATGTTTGGTACTGTTTTATTCATTTTACACTATATAAACGATTTTATTCCATGATATGTCTCATTGCCTCATAACAATATGGCTGACCAATGACAACCGAGGAATAAGGACATGTACCGTTCAGAACTACATACAGCGCATTCGCTAATTGGCGCACTTTCTTCATTTTTTGGAAAAACAAATAAAATTTTTATACTATGGGTTTGAATTTTGCATCACCCTGTATATGTTTTCCATACAACAACCAAATATACTACCTAAGAATTGCAAACATGATAAAATGGTAAGAAAATCTACACATTACAACAAAAAATTTTAAAAAATGAAGATAGTACCTGTTGTTATACATGAAGCAATATAACCCTTGCAGTCTTGATGAGACCACGTGACACTCATCCTAAGTAGAAAAAGTATGTGTTCAAACACGAATTTTTTCACTTTTCCTCTAAACTCAACTAATTGGTATGTATATGTTGTTAGGCAACATCTCAACAATATAACATATGTCATTTTTTATATATATTATATTGTATTGCATTCTTCCTAACTACTGTATATTTAAGTCTATATCTCCGAAACTTCTGAATAAATTTTAATGAAATCAAGCTCAAATTGAAGAGCTGTACCCATTTCATATTCTGACTGCAAACAGCGTCCCCTAGTGTAGAACGAAAGTTATCTTGTGCATATTTTGTTTGGTACTGTTTTATTCTTTTTACAGTATATAAACGACTTCATTCCATGATATGTCTCATTGCCTCATAACAATATGGCTGACCAATGAAAACCGAGGAATAAGTACATGTTCCGTTGAGAACGACATACAGCGCATTTGCTAGTTGGCGCACTTTTATACTATGGGTTTGAATTTTGCATCACCCTGTATATGTTTTCCATACAACAACCAAATATACTACCTAAGAATTGCAAACATGATAAAATGGTAAGAAAATCTACACATTACAAGAAAAAATTTAAAAAATGAAGATAGTACCTGTTGTTATACATGAAACAATATAACCCTTGCAGTCTTGATGAGACCACGTGACACTCATCCTAAGTAGAAAAAGTATGTCTTCAAACATGAATTTCTTCACTTTTCTTCTAAACTCAACTAATTGGTATATATATGTTGTTAGGCAACATCTCAACATTATAACATGTGTCATTTTTATATATATTATATTGTTGTGCATTCTTCCTAACTACTGTATATTTAAGGCTATATCTCCGAAACATCTGAATATATTTTAATGAAATAAAGCTCAAATTGAAGAGCTGTACCCTCTTCATATTCTGACTGCAAGCAGCGCCCCCTACTGTAGAAGGAAAGTTATCTTGTGCATATCATGTTTGGTACTGTTTTATTCATTTTACACTATATAAACGATTTTATTCCATGATATGTCTCATTGCCTCATAACAATATGGCTGACCAATGACAACCGAGGAATAAGGACATGTACCGTTCAGAACTACATACAGCGCATTCGCTAATTGGCGCACTTTCTTCATTTTTTGAAAAACAAATAAAATTTTTATACTATGGGTTTGAATTTTGCATCACCCTGTATATGTTTTCCATACAACAACCAAATATACTACCTAAGAATTGCAAACATGATGAAATGGTGAGAGAATCTACACATTACAACAAAAAATTTTAAAAAATGAAGATAGTACCTGTTGTTATACATGAAGCAATATAACCCTTGCAGTCTTGATGAGACCACGTGACACTCATCCTGAGTAGAAAAAGTATGTCTTCAAACACGAATTTTTTCACTTTAGTTCTAAACTCAACTAATTGGTATATAATGTTGTTAGGCAAAATCTCAACAATATAACATATGTCATTTTTATATATATTATATTGTTGTGCATTCTTCCTAACTACTGTATATTTAAGGCTATATCTCCGAAACATCTGAATATATTTTAATGAAATAAAGCTCAAATTGAAGAGCTGTACCCTCTTCATATTCTGACTGCAAGCAGCGCCCCCTACTGTAGAAGGAAAGTTATCTTGTGCATATCATGTTTGGTACTGTTTTATTCATTTTACACTATATAAACGATTTTATTCCATGATATGTCTCATTGCCTCATAACAATATGGCTGACCAATGACAACCGAGGAATAAGGACATGTACCGTTCAGAACTACATACAGCGCATTCGCTAATTGGCGCACTTTCTTCATTTTTTGGAAAAACAAATAAAATTTTTATACTATGGGTTTGAATTTTGCATCACCCTGTATATGTTTTCCATACAACAACCAAATATACTACCTAAGAATTGCAAACATGATAAAATGGTAAGAAAATCTACACATTACAACAAAAAATTTTAAAAAATGAAGATAGTACCTGTTGTTATACATGAAGCAATATAACCCTTGCAGTCTTGATGAGACCACGTGACACTCATCCTAAGTAGAAAAAGTATGTGTTCAAACACGAATTTTTTCACTTTTCCTCTAAACTCAACTAATTGGTATATATATGTTGTTAGGCAACATCTCAACAATATAACATATGTCATTTTTTATATATATTATATTGTATTGCATTCTTCCTAACTACTGTATATTTAAGTCTATATCTCCGAAACTTCTGAATAAATTTTAATGAAATCAAGCTCAAATTGAAGAGCTGTACCCATTTCATATTCTGACTGCAAACAGCGTCCCCTAGTGTAGAACGAAAGTTATCTTGTGCATATTTTGTTTGGTACTGTTTTATTCTTTTTACAGTATATAAACGACTTCATTCCATGATATGTCTCATTGCCTCATAACAATATGGCTGACCAATGACAACCGAGGAATAAGTACATGTTCCGTTGAGAACGACATACAGCGCATTTGCTAGTTGGCGCACTTTTATACTATGGGTTTGAATTTTGCATCACCCTGTATATGTTTTCCATACAACAACCAAATATACTACCTAAGAATTGCAAACATGATAAAATGGTAAGAAAATCTACACATTACAAGAAAAAATTTAAAAAATGAAGATAGTACCTGTTGTTATACATGAAACAATATAACCCTTGCAGTCTTGATGAGACCACGTGACACTCATCCTAAGTAGAAAAAGTATGTCTTCAAACATGAATTTCTTCACTTTTCTTCTAAACTCAACTAATTGGTATATATATGTTGTTAGGCAACATCTCAACAATATAACATGTGTCATTTTTATATATATTATATTGTTGTGCATTCTTCCTAACTACTGTATATTTAAGGCTATATCTCCGAAACATCTGAATATATTTTAATGAAATAAAGCTCAAATTGAAGAGCTGTACCCTCTTCATATTCTGACTGCAAGCAGCGCCCCCTACTGTAGAAGGAAAGTTATCTTGTGCATATCATGTTTGGTACTGTTTTATTCTTTTTACAGTATATAAACGACTTCATTCCATGATATGTCTCATTGCCTCATAACAATATGGCTGACCAATGACAACCGAGGAATAAGTACTTGTTCCCTTGAGAACGACATACAGCGCATTTGCTATTTGGCGCACTTTTATACTATGGGTTTGAATTTTGCATCACCCTGTATATGTTTTCCATACAACAACCAAATATACTACCTAAGAATTGCAAACATGATAAAATGGTAAGAAAATCTACACATTACAAGAAAAAATTTAAAAAATGAAGATAGTACCAGTTGTTATACATGAAACAATATAACCCTTGCAGTCTTGATGAGACCACGTGACACTCATCCTAAGTAGAAAAAGTATGTCTTCAAACACGAATTTTTTCACTTTAGTTCTAAACTCAACTAATTGGTATATAATGTTGTTAGGCAAAATCTCAACAATATAACATATGTCATTTTTATATATATTATATTGTTGTGCATTCTTCGTAACTACTGTATATTTAAGGCTATATCTCCGAAACATCTGAATATATTTTAATGAAATAAAGCTCAAATTGAAGAGCTGTACCCTCTTCATATTCTGACTGCAAGCAGCGCCCCCTACTGTAGAAGGAAAGTTATCTTGTGCATATCATGTTTGGTACTGTTTTATTCATTTTACACTATATAAACGATTTTATTCCATGATATGTCTCATTGCCTCATAACAATATGGCTGACCAATGACAACCGAGGAATAAGGACATGTACCGTTCAGAACTACATACAGCGCATTCGCTAATTGGCGCACTTTCTTCATTTTTTGGAAAAACTAATAAAATTTTTATACTATGGGTTTGAATTTTGCATCACCCTGTATATGTTTTCCATACAACAACCAAATATACTACCTAAGAATTGCAAACATGATAAAATGGTAAGAAAATCTACACATTACAACAAAAAATTTTAAAAAATGAAGATAGTACCTGTTGTTATACATGAAGCAATATAACCCTTGCAGTCTTGATGAGACCACGTGACACTCATCCTAAGTAGAAAAAGTATGTCTTCAAACACGAATTTTTTCACTTTAGTTCTAAACTCAACTAATTGGTATATAATGTTGTTAGGCAAAATCTCAACAATATAACATATGTCATTTTTATATATATTATATTGTTGTGCATTCTTCCTAACTACTGTATATTTAAGGCTATATCTACGAAACATCTGAATATATTTTAATGAAATAAAGCTCAAATTGAAGAGCTGTACCCTCTTCATATTCTGACTGCAAGCAGCGCCCCCTACTGTAGAAGGAAAGTTATCTTGTGCATATCATGTTTGGTACTGTTTTATTCATTTTACACTATATAAACGATTTTATTCCATGATATGTCTCATTGCCTCATAACAATATGGCTGACCAATGACAACCGAGGAATAAGGACATGTACCGTTCAGAACTACATACAGCGCATTCGCTAATTGGCGCACTTTCTTCATTTTTTGGAAAAACAAATAAAATTTTTATACTATGGGTTTGAATTTTGCATCACCCTGTATATGTTTTCCATACAACAACCAAATATACTACCTAAGAATTGCAAACATGATAAAATGGTAAGAAAATCTACACATTACAACAAAAAATTTTAAAAAATGAAGATAGTACCTGTTGTTATACATGAAGCAATATAACCCTTGCAGTCTTGATGAGACCACGTGACACTCATCCTAAGTAGAAAAAGTATGTCTTCAAACACGAATTTTTTCACTTTAGTTCTAAACTCAACTAATTGGTATATAATGTTGTTAGGCAAAATCTCAACAATATAACATATGTCATTTTTATATATATTATATTGTTGTGCATTCTTCCTAACTACTGTATATTTAAGGCTATATCTCCGAAACATCTGAATATATTTTAATGAAATAAAGCTCAAATTGAAGAGCTGTACCCTCTTCATATTCTGACTGCAAGCAGCGCCCCCTACTGTAGAAGGAAAGTTATCTTGTGCATATCATGTTTGGTACTGTTTTATTCATTTTACACTATATAAAAGATTTTATTCCATGATATGTCTCATTGCCTCATAACAATATGGCTGACCAATGACAACCGAGGAATAAGGACATGTACCGTTCAGAACTACATACAGCGCATTCGCTAATTGGCGCACTTTCTTCATTTTTTGAAAAACAAATAAAATTTTTATATTATGGGTTTGAATTTTGCATCACCCTGTATATGTTTTCCATACAACAACCAAATATACTACCTAGGAATTGCAAACATGATAAAATGGTAAGAAAATCTACACATTACAACAAAAAATTTTAAAAAATGAAGATAGTACCTGTTGTTATACATGAAGCAATATAACCCTTGCAGTCTTGATGAGACCACGTGACACTCATCCTAAGTAGAAAAAGTATGTCTTCAAACACGAATTTTTTCACTTTTCCTCTAAACTCAACTAATTGGTATATATATGTTGTTAGGCAACATCTCAACAATATAACATATGTCATTTTTTATATATATTATATTGTATTGCATTCTTCCTAACTACTGTATATTTAAGTCTATATCTCCGAAACTTCTGAATAAATTTTAATGAAATCAAGCTCAAATTGAAGAGCTGTACCCATTTCATATTCTGACTGCAAACAGCGTCCCCTAGTGTAGAACGAAAGTTATCTTGTGCATATTTTGTTTGGTACTGTTTTATTCTTTTTACAGTATATAAACGACTTCATTCCATGATATGTCTCATTGCCTCATAACAATATGGCTGACCAATGACAACCGAGGAATAAGTACATGTTCCGTTGAGAACGACATACAGCGCATTTGCTAGTTGGCGCACTTTTATACTATGGGTTTGAATTTTGCATCACCCTGTATATGTTTTCCATACAACAACCAAATATACTACCTAAGAATTGCAAACATGATAAAATGGTAAGAAAATCTACACATTACAAGAAAAAATTTAAAAAATGAAGATAGTACCTGTTGTTATACATGAAACAATATAACCCTTGCAGTCTTGATGAGACCACGTGACACTCATCCTAAGTAGAAAAAGTATGTCTTCAAACATGAATTTCTTCACTTTTCTTCTAAACTCAACTAATTGGTATATATGTGTTGTTAGGCAACATCTCAACATTATAACATGTGTCATTTTTATATATATTATATTGTTGTGCATTTTTCCTAACTACTGTATATTTAAGGCTATATCTCCGAAACATCTGAATATATTTTAATGAAATAAAGCTCAAATTGAAGAGCTGTACCCTCTTCATATTCTGACTGCAAGCAGCGCCCCCTACTGTAGAAGGAAAGTTATCTTGTGCATATCATGTTTGGTACTGTTTTATTCATTTTACACTATATAAACGATTTTATTCCATGATATGTCTCATTGCCTCATAACAATATGGCTGACCAATGACAACCGAGGAATAAGGACATGTACCGTTCAGAACTACATACAGCGCATTCGCTAATTGGCGCACTTTCTTCATTTTTTGAAAAACAAATAAAATTTTTATATTATGGGTTTGAATTTTGCATCACCCTGTATATGTTTTCCATACAACAACCAAATATACTACCTAAGAATTGCAAACATGATAAAATGGTAAGAAAATCTACACATTACAACAAAAAATTTTAAAAAATGAAGATAGTACCTGTTGTTATACATGAAGCAATATAACCCTTGCAGTCTTGATGAGACCACGTGACACTCATCCTAAGTAGAAAAAGTATGTCTTCAAACACGAATTTTTTCACTTTAGTTCTAAACTCAACTAATTGGTATATAATGTTGTTAGGCAAAATCTCAACAATATAACATATGTCATTTTTATATATATTATATTGTTGTGCATTCTTCCTAACTACTGTATATTTAAGGCTATATCTCCGAAACATCTGAATATATTTTAATGAAATAAAGCTCAAATTGAAGAGCTGTACCCTCTTCATATTCTGACTGCAAGCAGCGCCCCCTACTGTAGAAGGAAAGTTATCTTGTGCATATCATGTTTGGTACTGTTTTATTCATTTTACACTATATAAACGATTTTATTCCATGATATGTCTCATTGCCTCATAACAATATGGCTGACCAATGACAACCGAGGAATAAGGACATGTACCGTTCAGAACTACATACAGCGCATTCGCTAATTGGCGCACTTTCTTCATTTTTTGAAAAACAAATAAAATTTTTATATTATGGGTTTGAATTTTGCATCACCCTGTATATGTTTTCCATACAACAACCAAATATACTACTAAGAATTGCAAACATGATAAAATGGTAAGAAAATCTACACATTACAACAAAAAATTTTAAAAAATGAAGATAGTACCTGTTGTTATACATGAAGCAATATAACCCTTGCAGTCTTGATGAGACCACGTGACACTCATCCTAAGTAGAAAAAGTATGTCTTCAAACACGAATTTTTTCACTTTTCCTCTAAACTCAACTAATTGGTATATATATGTTGTTAGGCAAAATCTCAACAATATAACATATGTCATTTTTTATATATATTATATTGTATTGCATTCTTCCTAACTACTGTATATTTAAGTCTATATCTCCGAAACTTCTGAATAAATTTTAATGAAATCAAGCTCAAATTGAAGAGCTGTACCCATTTCATATTCTGACTGCAAACAGCGTCCCCTAGTGTAGAACGAAAGTTATCTTGTGCATATTTTGTTTGGTACTGTTTTATTCTTTTTACAGTATATAAACGACTTCATTCCATGATATGTCTCATTGCCTCATAACAATATGGCTGACCAATGACAACCGAGGAATAAGTACATGTTCCGTTGAGAACGACATACAGCGCATTTGCTAGTTGGCGCACTTTTATACTATGGGTTTGAATTTTGCATCACCCTGTATATGTTTTCCATACAACAACCAAATATACTACCTAAGAATTGCAAACATGATAAAATGGTAAGAAAATCTACACATTACAAGAAAAAATTTAAAAAATGAAGATAGTACCTGTTGTTATACATGAAGCAATATAACCCTTGCAGTCTTGATGAGACCACGTGACACTCATCCTAAGTAGAAAAAGTATGTCTTCAAACATGAATTTCTTCACTTTTCTTCTAAACTCAACTAATTGGTATATATATGTTGTTAGGCAACATCTCAACATTATAACATGTGTCATTTTTATATATATTATATTGTTGTGCATTCTTCCTAACTACTGTATATTTAAGGCTATATCTCCGAAACATCTGAATATATTTTAATGAAATAAAGCTCAAATTGAAGAGCTGTGCCCTCTTCATATTCTGACTGCAAGCAGCGCCCCCTACTGTAGAAGGAAAGTTATCTTGTGCATATCATGTTTGGTACTGTTTTATTCATTTTACACTATATAAACGATTTTATTCCATGATATGTCTCATTGCCTCATAACAATATGGCTGACCAATGACAACCGAGGAATAAGGACATGTACCGTTCAGAACTACATACAGCGCATTCGCTAATTGGCGCACTTTCTTCATTTTTTGAAAAACAAATAAAATTTTTATATTATGGGTTTGAATTTTGCATCACCCTGTATATGTTTTCCATACAACAACCAAATATACTACCTAAGAATTGCAAACATGATAAAATGGTAAGAAAATCTACACATTACAACAAAAAATTTTAAAAAATGAAGATAGTACCTGTTGTTATACATGAAGCAATATAACCCTTGCAGTCTTGATGAGACCACGTGACACTCATCCTAAGTAGAAAAAGTATGTCTTCAAACACGAATTTTTTCACTTTTCCTCTAAACTCAACTAATTGGTATATATATGTTGTTAGGCAACATCTCAACAATATAACATATGTCATTTTTTATATATATTATATTGTATTGCATTCTTCCTAACTACTGTATATTTAAGTCTATATCTCCGAAACTTCTGAATAAATTTTAATGAAATCAAGCTCAAATTGAAGAGCTGTACCCATTTCATATTCTGACTGCAAACAGCGTCCCCTAGTGTAGAACGAAAGTTATCTTGTGCATATTTTGTTTGGTACTGTTTTATTCTTTTTACAGTATATAAACGACTTCATTCCATTATATTTCTCATTGCCTCATAACAATATGGCTGACCAATGACAACCGAGGAATAAGTACATGTTCCGTTGAGAACGACATACAGCGCATTTGCTAGTTGGCGCACTTTTATACTATGGGTTTGAATTTTGCATCACCCTGTATATGTTTTCCATACAACAACCAAATATACTACCTAAGAATTGCAAACATGATAAAATGGTAAGAAAATCTACACATTACAAGAAAAAATTTAAAAAATGAAGATAGTACCTGTTGTTATACATGAAACAATATAACCCTTGCAGTCTTGATGAGACCACGTGACACTCATCCTAAGTAGAAAAAGTATGTCTTCAAACATGAATTTCTTCACTTTTCTTCTAAACTCAACTAATTGGTATATATATGTTGTTAGGCAACATCTCAACATTATAACATGTGTCATTTTTATATATATTATATTGTTGTGCATTCTTCCTAACTACTGTATATTTAAGGGTATATCTCCGAAACATCTGAATATATTTTAATGAAATAAAGCTCAAATTGAAGAGCTGTACCCTCTTCATATTCTGACTGCAAGCAGCGCCCCCTACTGTAGAAGGAAAGTTATCTTGTGCATATCATGTTTGGTACTGTTTTATTCATTTTACACTATATAAACGATTTTATTCCATGATATGTCTCATTGCCTCATAACAATATGGCTGACCAATGACAACCGAGGAATAAGGACATGTACCGTTCAGAACTACATACAGCGCATTCGCTAATTGGCGCACTTTCTTCATTTTTTGAAAAACAAATAAAATTTTTATACTATGGGTTTGAATTTTGCATCACCCTGTATATGTTTTCCATACAACAACCAAATATACTACCTAAGAATTGCAAACATGATGAAATGGTGAGAGAATCTACACATTACAACAAAAAATTTTAAAAAATGAAGATAGTACCTGTTGTTATACATGAAGCAATATAACCCTTGCAGTCTTGATGAGACCACGTGACACTCATCCTAAGTAGAAAAAGTATGTCTTCAAACACGAATTTTTTCACTTTAGTTCTAAACTCAACTAATTGGTATATAATGTTGTTAGGCAAAATCTCAACAATATAACATATGTCATTTTTATATATATTATATTGTTGTGCATTCTTCCTAACTACTGTATATTTAAGGCTATATCTCCGAAACATCTGAATATATTTTAATGAAATAAAGCTCAAATTGAAGAGCTGTACCCTCTTCATATTCTGACTGCAAGCAGCGCCCCCTACTGTAGAAGGAAAGTTATCTTGTGCATATCATGTTTGGTACTGTTTTATTCATTTTACACTATATAAACGATTTTATTCCACGATATGTCTCATTGCCTCATAACAATATGGCTGACCAATGACAACCGAGGAATAAGGACATGTACCGTTCAGAACTACATACAGCGCATTCGCTAATTGGCGCACTTTCTTCATTTTTTGAAAAACAAATAAAATTTTTATATTATGGGTTTGAATTTTGCATCACCCTGTATATGTTTTCCATACAACAACCAAATATACTACTAAGAATTGCAAACATGATAAAATGGTAAGAAAATCTACACATTACAACAAAAAATTTTAAAAAATGAAGATAGTACCTGTTGTTATACATGAAGCAATATAACCCTTGCAGTCTTGATGAGACCACGTGACACTCATCCTAAGTAGAAAAAGTATGTCTTCAAACACGAATTTTTTCACTTTTCCTCTAAACTCAACTAATTGGTATATATATGTTGTTAGGCAACATCTCAACAATATAACATATGTCATTTTTTATATATATTATATTGTATTGCATTCTTCCTAACTACTGTATATTTAAGTCTATATCTCCGAAACTTCTGAATAAATTTTAATGAAATCAAGCTCAAATTGAAGAGCTGTACCCATTTCATATTCTGACTGCAAACAGCGTCCCCTAGTGTAGAACGAAAGTTATCTTGTGCATATTTTGTTTGGTACTGTTTTATTCTTTTTACAGTATATAAACGACTTCATTCCATGATATGTCTCATTGCCTCATAACAATATGGCTGACCAATGACAACCGAGGAATAAGTACATGTTCCGTTGAGAACGACATACAGCGCATTTGCTAGTTGGCGCACTTTTATACTATGGGTTTGAATTTTGCATCACCCTGTATATGTTTTCCATACAACAACCAAATATACTACCTAAGAATTGCAAACATGATAAAATGGTAAGAAAATCTACACATTACAAGAAAAAATTTAAAAAATGAAGATAGTACCTGTTGTTATACATGAAACAATATAACCCTTGCAGTCTTGATGAGACCACGTGACACTCATCCTAAGTAGAAAAAGTATGTCTTCAAACATGAATTTCTTCACTTTTCTTCTAAACTCAACTAATTGGTATATATATGTTGTTAGGCAACATCTCAACATTATAACATGTGTCATTTTTATATATATTATATTGTTGTGCATTCTTCCTAACTACTGTATATTTAAGGCTATATCTCCGAAACATCTGAATATATTTTAATGAAATAAAGCTCAAATTGAAGAGCTGTACCCTCTTCATATTCTGACTGCAAGCAGCGCCCCCTACTGTAGAAGGAAAGTTATCTTGTGCATATCATGTTTGGTACTGTTTTATTCATTTTACACTATATAAACGATTTTATTCCATGATATGTCTCATTGCCTCATAACAATATGGCTGACCAATGACAACCGAGGAATAAGGACATGTACCGTTCAGAACTACATACAGCGCATTCGCTAATTGGCGCACTTTCTTCATTTTTTGAAAAACAAATAAAATTTTTATATTATGGGTTTGAATTTTGCATCACCCTGTATATGTTTTCCATACAACAACCAAATATACTACTAAGAATTGCAAACATGATAAAATGGTAAGAAAATCTACACATTACAACAAAAAATTTTAAAAAATGAAGATAGTACCTGTTGTTATACATGAAGCAATATAACCCTTGCAGTCTTGATGAGACCACGTGACACTCATCCTAAGTAGAAAAAGTATGTCTTCAAACACGAATTTTTTCACTTTTCCTCTAAACTCAACTAATTGGTATATATATGTTGTTAGGCAAAATCTCAACAATATAACATATATCATTTTTTATATATATTATATTGTATTGCATTCTTCCTAACTACTGTATATTTAAGTCTATATCTCCGAAACTTCTGAATAAATTTTAATGAAATCAAGCTCAAATTGAAGAGCTGTACCCATTTCATATTCTGACTGCAAACAGCGTCCCCTAGTGTAGAACGAAAGTTATCTTGTGCATATTTTGTTTGGTACTGTTTTATTCTTTTTACAGTATATAAACGACTTCATTCCGTGATATGTCTCATTGCCTCATAACAATATGGCTGACCAATGACAACCGAGGAATAAGTACATGTTCCGTTGAGAACGACATACAGCGCATTTGCTAGTTGGCGCACTTTTATACTATGGGTTTGAATTTTGCATCACCCTGTATATGTTTTCCATACAACAACCAAATATACTACCTAAGAATTGCAAACATGATAAAATGGTAAGAAAATCTACACATTACAAGAAAAAATTTAAAAAATGAAGATAGTACCTGTTGTTATACATGAAACAATATAACCCTTGCAGTCTTGATGAGACCACGTGACACTCATCCTAAGTAGAAAAAGTATGTCTTCAAACATGAATTTCTTCACTTTTCTTCTAAACTCAACTAATTGGTATATATATGTTGTTAGGCAACATCTCAACATTATAACATGTGTCATTTTTATATATATTATATTGTTGTGCATTCTTCCTAACTACTGTATATTTAAGGGTATATCTCCGAAACATCTGAATATATTTTAATGAAATAAAGCTCAAATTGAAGAGCTGTACCCTCTTCATATTCTGACTGCAAGCAGCGCCCCCTACTGTAGAAGGAAAGTTATCTTGTGCATATCATGTTTGGTACTGTTTTATTCATTTTACACTATATAAACGATTTTATTCCATGATATGTCTCATTGCCTCATAACAATATGGCTGACCAACGACAACCGAGGAATAAGGACATGTACCGTTCAGAACTACATACAGCGCATTCGCTAATTGGCGCACTTTCTTCATTTTTTGAAAAACAAATAAAATTTTTATACTATGGGTTTGAATTTTGCATCACCCTGTATATGTTTTCCATACAACAACCAAATATACTACCTAAGAATTGCAAACATGATGAAATGGTGAGAGAATCTACACATTACAACAAAAAATTTTAAAAAATGAAGATAGTACCTGTTGTTATACATGAAGCAATATAACCCTTGCAGTCTTGATGAGACCACGTGACACTCATCCTAAGTAGAAAAAGTATGTCTTCAAACACGAATTTTTTCACTTTGGTTCTAAACTCAACTAATTGGTATATAATGTTGTTAGGCAAAATCTCAACAATATAACATATGTCATTTTTATATATATTATATTGTTGTGCATTCTTCCTAACTACTGTATATTTAAGGCTATATCTCCGAAACATCTGAATATATTTTAATGAAATAAAGCTCAAATTGAAGAGCTGTACCCTCTTCATATTCTGACTGCAAGCAGCGCCCCCTACTGTAGAAGGAAAGTTATCTTGTGCATATCATGTTTGGTACTGTTTTATTCATTTTACACTATATAAACGATTTTATTCCACGATATGTCTCATTGCCTCATAACAATATGGCTGACCAATGACAACCGAGGAATAAGGACATGTACCGTTCAGAACTACATACAGCGCATTCGCTAATTGGCGCACTTTCTTCATTTTTTGAAAAACAAATAAAATTTTTATATTATGGGTTTGAATTTTGCATCACCCTGTATATGTTTTCCATACAACAACCAAATATACTACTAAGAATTGCAAACATGATAAAATGGTAAGAAAATCTACACATTACAACAAAAAATTTTAAAAAATGAAGATAGTACCTGTTGTTATACATGAAGCAATATAACCCTTGCAGTCTTGATGAGACCACGTGACACTCATCCTAAGTAGAAAAAGTATGTCTTCAAACACGAATTTTTTCACTTTTCCTCTAAACTCAACTAATTGGTATATATATGTTGTTAGGCAACATCTCAACAATATAACATATGTCATTTTTTATATATATTATATTGTATTGCATTCTTCCTAACTACTGTATATTTAAGTCTATATCTCCGAAACTTCTGAATAAATTTTAATGAAATCAAGCTCAAATTGAAGAGCTGTACCCATTTCATATTCTGACTGCAAACAGCGTCCCCTAGTGTAGAACGAAAGTTATCTTGTGCATATTTTGTTTGGTACTGTTTTATTCTTTTTACAGTATATAAACGACTTCATTCCATGATATGTCTCATTGCCTCATAACAATATGGCTGACCAATGACAACCGAGGAATAAGTACATGTTCCGTTGAGAACGACATACAGCGCATTTGCTAGTTGGCGCACTTTTATACTATGGGTTTGAATTTTGCATCACCCTGTATATGTTTTCCATACAACAACCAAATATACTACCTAAGAATTGCAAACATGATAAAATGGTAAGAAAATCTACACATTACAAGAAAAAATTTAAAAAATGAAGATAGTACCTGTTGTTATACATGAAACAATATAACCCTTGCAGTCTTGATGAGACCACGTGACACTCATCCTAAGTAGAAAAAGTATGTCTTCAAACATGAATTTCTTCACTTTTCTTCTAAACTCAACTAATTGGTATATATATGTTGTTAGGCAACATCTCAACATTATAACATGTGTCATTTTTATATATATTATATTGTTGTGCATTCTTCCTAACTACTGTATATTTAAGGCTATATCTCCGAAACATCTGAATATATTTTAATGAAATAAAGCTCAAATTGAAGAGCTGTACCCTCTTCATATTCTGACTGCAAGCAGCGCCCCCTACTGTAGAAGGAAAGTTATCTTGTGCATATCATGTTTGGTACTGTTTTATTCATTTTACACTATATAAACGATTTTATTCCATGATATGTCTCATTGCCTCATAACAATATGGCTGACCAATGACAACCGAGGAATAAGGACATGTACCGTTCAGAACTACATACAGCGCATTCGCTAATTGGCGCACTTTCTTCATTTTTTGAAAAACAAATAAAATTTTTATACTATGGGTTTGAATTTTGCATCACCCTGTATATGTTTTCCATACAACAACCAAATATACTACCTAAGAATTGCAAACATGATGAAATGGTGAGAGAATCTACACATTACAACAAAAAATTTTAAAAAATGAAGATAGTACCTGTTGTTATACATGAAGCAATATAACCCTTGCAGTCTTGATGAGACCACGTGACACTCATCCTAAGTAGAAAAAGTATGTCTTCAAACACGAATTTTTTCACTTTAGTTCTAAACTCAACTAATTGGTATATAATGTTGTTAGGCAAAATCTCAACAATATAACATATGTCATTTTTATATATATTATATTGTTGTGCATTCTTCCTAACTACTGTATATTTAAGGCTATATCTCCGAAACATCTGAATATATTTTAATGAAATAAAGCTCAAATTGAAGAGCTGTACCCTCTTCATATTCTGACTGCAAGCAGCGCCCCCTACTGTAGAAGGAAAGTTATCTTGTGCATATCATGTTTGGTACTGTTTTATTCATTTTACACTATATAAACGATTTTATTCCATGATATGTCTCATTGCCTCATAACAATATGGCTGACCAATGACAACCGAGGAATAAGGACATGTACCGTTCAGAACTACATACAGCGCATTCGCTAATTGGCGCACTTTCTTCATTTTTTGGAAAAACAAATAAAATTTTTATACTATGGGTTTGAATTTTGCATCACCCTGTATATGTTTTCCATACAACAACCAAATATACTACCTAAGAATTGCAAACATGATAAAATGGTAAGAAAATCTACACATTACAACAAAAAATTTTAAAAAATGAAGATAGTACCTGTTGTTATACATGAAGCAATATAACCCTTGCAGTCTTGATGAGACCACGTGACACTCATCCTAAGTAGAAAAAGTATGTCTTCAAACACGAATTTTTTCACTTTAGTTCTAAACTCAACTAATTGGTATATAATGTTGTTAGGCAAAATCTCAACAATATAACATATGTCATTTTTATATATATTATATTGTTGTGCATTCTTCGTAACTACTGTATATTTAAGGCTATATCTCCGAAACATCTGAATATATTTTAATGAAATAAAGCTCAAATTGAAGAGCTGTACCCTCTTCATATTCTGACTGCAAGCAGCGCCCCCTACTGTAGAAGGAAAGTTATCTTGTGCATATCATGTTTGGTACTGTTTTATTCATTTTACACTATATAAACGATTTTATTCCATGATATGTCTCATTGCCTCATAACAATATGGCTGACCAATGACAACCGAGGAATAAGGACATGTACCGTTCAGAACTACATACAGCGCATTCGCTAATTGGCGCACTTTCTTCATTTTTTGAAAAACAAATAAAATTTTTATATTATGGGTTTGAATTTTGCATCACCCTGTATATGTTTTCCATACAACAACCAAATATACTACCTAAGAATTGCAAACATGATAAAATGGTAAGAAAATCTACACATTACAACAAAAAATTTTAAAAAATGAAGATAGTACCTGTTGTTATACATGAAGCAATATAACCCTTGCAGTCTTGATGAGACCACGTGACACTCATCCTAAGTAGAAAAAGTATGTCTTCAAACACGAATTTTTTCACTTTTCCTCTAAACTCAACTAATTGGTATATATATGTTGTTAGGCAACATCTCAACAATATAACATATGTCATTTTTTATATATATTATATTGTATTGCGTTCTTCCTAACTACTGTATATTTAAGTCTATATCTCCGAAACTTCTGAATAAATTTTAATGAAATCAAGCTCAAATTGAAGAGCTGTACCCATTTCATATTCTGACTGCAAACAGCGTCCCCTAGTGTAGAACGAAAGTTATCTTGTGCATATTTTGTTTGGTACTGTTTTATTCTTTTTACAGTATATAAACGACTTCATTCCATGATATGTCTCATTGCCTCATAACAATATGGCTGACCAATGACAACCGAGGAATAAGTACATGTTCCGTTGAGAACGACATACAGCGCATTTGCTAGTTGGCGCACTTTTATACTATGGGTTTGAATTTTGCATCACCCTGTATATGTTTTCCATACAACAACCAAATATACTACCTAAGAATTGCAAACATGATAAAATGGTAAGAAAATCTACACATTACAAGAAAAAATTTAAAAAATGAAGATAGTACCTGTTGTTATACATGAAACAATATAACCCTTGCAGTCTTGATGAGACCACGTGACACTCATCCTAAGTAGAAAAAGTATGTCTTCAAACATGAATTTCTTCACTTTTCTTCTAAACTCAACTAATTGGTATATATATGTTGTTAGGCAACATCTCAACATTATAACATGTGTCATTTTTATATATATTATATTGTTGTGCATTCTTCCTAACTACTGTATATTTAAGGCTATATCTCCGAAACATCTGAATATATTTTAATGAAATAAAGCTCAAATTGAAGAGCTGTACCCTCTTCATATTCTGACTGCAAGCAGCGCCCCCTACTGTAGAAGGAAAGTTATCTTGTGCATATCATGTTTGGTACTGTTTTATTCATTTTACACTATATAAACGATTTTATTCCATGATATGTCTCATTGCCTCATAACAATATGGCTGACCAATGACAACCGAGGAATAAGGACATGTACCGTTCAGAACTACATACAGCGCATTCGCTAATTGGCGCACTTTCTTCATTTTTTGGAAAAACAAATAAAATTTTTATACTATGGGTTTGAATTTTGCATCACCCTGTATATGTTTTCCATACAACAACCAAATATACTACCTAAGAATTGCAAACATGATAAAATGGTAAGAAAATCTACACATTACAACAAAAAATTTTAAAAAATGAAGATAGTACCTGTTGTTATACATGAAGCAATATAACCCTTGCAGTCTTGATGAGACCACGTGACACTCATCCTAAGTAGAAAAAGTATGTCTTCAAACACGAATTTTTTCACTTTAGTTCTAAACTCAACTAATTGGTATATAATGTTGTTAGGCAAAATCTCAACAATATAACATATGTCATTTTTATATATATTATATTGTTGTGCATTCTTCCTAACTACTGTATATTTAAGGCTATATCTCCGAAACATCTGAATATATTTTAATGAAATATAGCTCAAATTGAAGAGCTGTACCCTCTTCATATTCTGACTGCAAGCAGCGCCCCCTACTGTAGAAGGAAAGTTATCTTGTGCATATCATGTTTGGTACTGTTTTATTCATTTTACACTATATAAACGATTTTATTCCATGATATGTCTCATTGCCTCATAACAATATGGCTGACCAATGACAACCGAGGAATAAGGACATGTACCGTTCAGAACTACATACAGCGCATTCGCTAATTGGCGCACTTTCTTCATTTTTTGAAAAACAAATAAAATTTTTATATTATGGGTTTGAATTTTGCATCACCCTGTATATGTTTTCCATACAACAACCAAATATACTACCTAAGAATTGCAAACATGATAAAATGGTAAGAAAATCTACACATTACAACAAAAAATTTTAAAAAATGAAGATAGTACCTGTTGTTATACATGAAGCAATATAACCCTTGCAGTCTTGATGAGACCACGTGACACTCATCCTAAGTAGAAAAAGTATGTCTTCAAACACGAATTTTTTCACTTTTCCTCTAAACTCAACTAATTGGTATATATATGTTGTTAGGCAACATCTCAACAATATAACATATGTCATTTTTTATATATATTATATTGTATTGCGTTCTTCCTAACTACTGTATATTTAAGTCTATATCTCCGAAACTTCTGAATAAATTTTAATGAAATCAAGCTCAAATTGAAGAGCTGTACCCATTTCATATTCTGACTGCAAACAGCGTCCCCTAGTGTAGAACGAAAGTTATCTTGTGCATATTTTGTTTGGTACTGTTTTATTCTTTTTACAGTATATAAACGACTTCATTCCATGATATGTCTCATTGCCTCATAACAATATGGCTGACCAATGACAACCGAGGAATAAGTACATGTTCCGTTGAGAACGACATACAGCGCATTTGCTAGTTGGCGCACTTTTATACTATGGGTTTGAATTTTGCATCACCCTGTATATGTTTTCCATACAACAACCAAATATACTACCTAAGAATTGCAAACATGATAAAATGGTAAGAAAATCTACACATTACAAGAAAAAATTTAAAAAATGAAGATAGTACCTGTTGTTATACATGAAACAATATAACCCTTGCAGTCTTGATGAGACCACGTGACACTCATCCTAAGTAGAAAAAGTATGTCTTCAAACATGAATTTCTTCACTTTTCTTCTAAACTCAACTAATTGGTATATATATGTTGTTAGGCAACATCTCAACATTATAACATGTGTCATTTTTATATATATTATATTGTTGTGCATTCTTCCTAACTACTGTATATTTAAGGCTATATCTCCGAAACATCTGAATATATTTTAATGAAATAAAGCTCAAATTGAAGAGCTGTACCCTCTTCATATTCTGACTGCAAGCAGCGCCCCCTACTGTAGAAGGAAAGTTATCTTGTGCATATCATGTTTGGTACTGTTTTATTCATTTTACACTATATAAACGATTTTATTCCATGATATGTCTCATTGCCTCATAACAATATGGCTGACCAATGACCACCGAGGAATAAGGACATGTACCGTTCAGAACTACATACAGCGCATTCGCTAATTGGCGCACTTTCTTCATTTTTTGAAAAACAAATAAAATTTTTATACTATGGGTTTGAATTTTGCATCACCCTGTATATGTTTTCCATACAACAACCAAATATACTACCTAAGAATTGCAAACATGATGAAATGGTGAGAGAATCTACACATTACAACAAAAAATTTTAAAAAATGAAGATAGTACCTGTTGTTATACATGAAGCAATATAACCCTTGCAGTCTTGATGAGACCACGTGACACTCATCCTAAGTAGAAAAAGTATGTCTTCAAACACGAATTTTTTCACTTTAGTTCTAAACTCAACTAATTGGTATATAATGTTGTTAGGCAAAATCTCAACAATATAACATATGTCATTTTTATATATATTATATTGTTGTGCATTCTTCCTAACTACTGTATATTTAAGGCTATATCTCCGAAACATCTGAATATATTTTAATGAAATAAAGCTCAAATTGAAGAGCTGTACCCTCTTCATATTCTGACTGCAAGCAGCGCCCCCTACTGTAGAAGGAAAGTTATCTTGTGCATATCATGTTTGGTACTGTTTTATTCATTTTACACTATATAAACGATTTTATTCCATGATATGTCTCATTGCCTCATAACAATATGGCTGACCAATGACAACCGAGGAATAAGGACATGTACCGTTCAGAACTACATACAGCGCATTCGCTAATTGGCGCACTTTCTTCATTTTTTGAAAAACAAATAAAATTTTTATATTATGGGTTTGAATTTTGCATCACCCTGTATATGTTTTCCATACAACAACCAAATATACTACCTAAGAATTGCAAACATGATAAAATGGTAAGAAAATCTACACATTACAACAAAAAATTTTAAAAAATGAAGATAGTACCTGTTGTTATACATGAAGCAATATAACCCTTGCAGTCTTGATGAGACCACGTGACACTCATCCTAAGTAGAAAAAGTATGTCTTCAAACACGAATTTTTTCACTTTTCCTCTAAACTCAACTAATTGGTATATATATGTTGTTAGGCAACATCTCAACAATATAACATATGTCATTTTTTATATATATTATATTGTATTGCATTCTTCCTAACTACTGTATATTTAAGTCTATATCTCCGAAACTTCTGAATAAATTTTAATGAAATCAAGCTCAAATTGAAGAGCTGTACCCATTTCATATTCTGACTGCAAACAGCGTCCCCTAGTGTAGAACGAAAGTTATCTTGTGCATATTTTGTTTGGTACTGTTTTATTCTTTTTACAGTATATAAACGACTTCATTCCATGATATGTCTCATTGCCTCATAACAATATGGCTGACCAATGACAACCGAGGAATAAGTACATGTTCCGTTGAGAACGACATACAGCGCATTTGCTAGTTGGCGCACTTTTATACTATGGGTTTGAATTTTGCATCACCCTGTATATGTTTTCCATACAACAACCAAATATACTACCTAAGAATTGCAAACATGATAAAATGGTAAGAAAATCTACACATTACAAGAAAAAATTTAAAAAATGAAGATAGTACCTGTTGTTATACATGAAACAATATAACCCTTGCAGTCTTGATGAGACCACGTGACACTCATCCTAAGTAGAAAAAGTATGTCTTCAAACATGAATTTCTTCACTTTTCTTCTAAACTCAACTAATTGGTATATATATGTTGTTAGGCAACATCTCAACAATATAACATGTGTCATTTTTATATATATTATATTGTTGTGCATTCTTCCTAACTACTGTATATTTAAGGCTATATCTCCGAAACATCTGAATATATTTTAATGAAATAAAGCTCAAATTGAAGAGCTGTACCCTCTTCATATTCTGACTGCAAGCAGCGCCCCCTACTGTAGAAGGAAAGTTATTTTGTGCATATCATGTTTGGTACTGTTTTATTCTTTTTACAGTATATAAACGACTTCATTCCATGATATGTCTCATTGCCTCATAACAATATGGCTGACCAATGACAACCGAGGAATAAGTACATGTTCCCTTGAGAACGACATACAGCGCATTTGCTAGTTGGCGCACTTTTATACTATGGGTTTGAATTTTGCATCACCCTGTATATGTTTTCCATACAACAACCAAATATACTACCTAAGAATTGCAAACATGATAAAATGGTAAGAAAATCTACACATTACAAGAAAAAATTTAAAAAATGAAGATAGTACCAGTTGTTATACATGAAACAATATAACCCTTGCAGTCTTGATGAGACCACGTGACACTCATCCTAAGTAGAAAAAGTATGTCTTCAAACACGAATTTTTTCACTTTAGTTCTAAACTCAACTAATTGGTATATAATGTTGCTAGGCAAAATCTCAACAATATAACATATGTCATTTTTATATATATTATATTGTTGTGCATTCTTCGTAACTACTGTATATTTAAGGCTATATCTCCGAAACATCTGAATATATTTTAATGAAATAAAGCTCAAATTGAAGAGCTGTACCCTCTTCATATTCTGACTGCAAGCAGCGCCCCCTACTGTAGAAGGAAAGTTATCTTGTGCATATCATGTTTGGTACTGTTTTATTCATTTTACACTATATAAACGATTTTATTCCATGATATGTCTCATTGCCTCATAACAATATGGCTGACCAATGACAACCGAGGAATAAGGACATGTACCGTTCAGAACTACATACAGCGCATTCGCTAATTGGCGCACTTTCTTCATTTTTTGGAAAAACAAATAAAATTTTTATACTATGGGTTTGAATTTTGCATCACCCTGTATATGTTTTCCATACAACAACCAAATATACTACCTAAGAATTGCAAACATGATAAAATGGTAAGAAAATCTACACATTACAACAAAAAATTTTAAAAAATGAAGATAGTACCTGTTGTTATACATGAAGCAATATAACCCTTGCAGTCTTGATGAGACCACGTGACACTCATCCTAAGTAGAAAAAGTATGTCTTCAAACACGAATTTTTTCACTTTAGTTCTAAACTCAACTAATTGGTATATAATGTTGTTAGGCAAAATCTCAACAATATAACATATGTCATTTTTATATATATTATATTGTTGTGCATTCTTCCTAACTACTGTATATTTAAGGCTATATCTCCGAAACTTCTGAATAAATTTTAATGAAATCAAGCTCAAATTGAAGAGCTGTACCCATTTCATATTCTGACTGCAAACAGCGTCCCCTAGTGTAGAACGAAAGTTATCTTGTGCATATTTTGTTTGGTACTGTTTTATTCATTTTACCCTATATAAACGATTTTATTCCATGATATGTCTCATTGCCTCATAACAATATGGCTGACCAATGACAACCGAGGAATAAGGACATGTACCGTTCAGAACTACATACAGCGCATTCGCTAATTGGCGCACTTTCTTCATTTTTTGAAAAACAAATAAAATTTTTATACTATGGGTTTGAATTTTGCATCACCCTGTATATGTTTTCCATACAACAACCAAATATACTACCTAAGAATTGCAAACATGATGAAATGGTGAGAGAATCTACACATTACAACAAAAAATTTTAAAAAATGAAGATAGTACCTGTTGTTATACATGAAGCAATATAACCCTTGCAGTCTTGATGAGACCACGTGACACTCATCCTAAGTAGAAAAAGTATGTCTTCAAACACGAATTTTTTCACTTTAGTTCTAAACTCAACTAATTGGTATATAATGTTGTTAGGCAAAATCTCAACAATATAACATATGTCATTTTTATATATATTATATTGTTGTGCATTCTTCCTAACTACTGTATATTTAAGGCTATATCTCCGAAACATCTGAATATATTTTAATGAAATAAAGCTCAAATTGAAGAGCTGTACCCTCTTCATATTCTGACTGCAAGCAGCGCCCGCTACTGTAGAAGGAAAGTTATCTTGTGCATATCATGTTTGGTACTGTTTTATTCATTTTACACTATATAAACGATTTTATTCCATGATATGTCTCATTGCCTCATAACAATATGGCTGACCAATGACAACCGAGGAATAAGGACAAGTACCGTTCAGAACTACATACAGCGCATTCGCTAATTGGCGCACTTTCTTCATTTTCAGAAAAACAAATAAAATTTTTATAATATGGGTTTGAATTTTGCATCACCCTGTATATGTTTTCCATACAACAACCAAATATACTACCTAAGAATTGCAAACATGATAAAATGGTAAGAAAATCTACACATTACAAGAAAAATTTTAAAAAATGAAGATAGTACCTGTTGTTATACATGAAGCAATATAACCCTTGCAGTCTTGATGAGACCACGTGACACTCATCCTAAGTAGAAAAAGTATGTCTTCAAACACGAATTTCTTCACTTTTCTTCTAAACTCAACTAATTGGTATATAATGTTGTTAGGCAAAATCTCAACAATATAACATATGTCATTTTTATATATATTATATTGTTGTGCATTCTTCCTAACTACTGTATATTTAAAGCTATATCTCCGAAACTTCTGAATATATTTTAATGAAATAAAGCTCAAATTGAAGAGCTGTACCCATTTCATATTCTGACTGCAAACAGCGTCCCCTAGTGTAGAACGAAAGTTATCTTGTGCATATTTTGTTTGGTACTGTTTTATTCATTTTACACTATATAAACGATTTTATTCCATGATATGTCTCATTGCCTCATAACAATATGGCTGACCAATGACAACCGAGGAATAAGGACATGTACCGTTCAGAACTACATACAGCGCATTCGCTAATTGGCGCACTTTCTTCATTTTTTGAAAAACAAATAAAATTTTTATACTATGGGTTTGAATTTTGCATCACCCTGTATATGTTTTCCATACAACAACCAAATATACTACCTAAGAATTGCAAACATGATGAAATGGTGAGAGAATCTACACATTACAACAAAAAATTTTAAAAAATGAAGATAGTACCTGTTGTTATACATGAAGCAATATAACCCTTGCAGTCTTGATGAGACCACGTGACACTCATCCTAAGTAGAAAAAGTATGTCTTCAAACACGAATTTTTTCACTTTAGTTCTAAACTCAACTAATTGGTATATAATGTTGTTAGGCAAAATCTCAACAATATAACATATGTCATTTTTATATATATTATATTGTTGTGCATTCTTCCTAACTACTGTATATTTAAGGCTATATCTCCGAAACATCTGAATATATTTTAATGAAATAAAGCTCAAATTGAAGAGCTGTACCCTCTTCATATTCTGACTGCAAGCAGCGCCCGCTACTGTAGAAGGAAAGTTATCTTGTGCATATCATGTTTGGTACTGTTTTATTCATTTTACACTATATAAACGATTTTATTCCATGATATGTCTCATTGCCTCATAACAATATGGCTGACCAATGACAACCGAGGAATAAGGACAAGTACCGTTCAGAACTACATACAGCGCATTCGCTAATTGGCGCACTTTCTTCATTTTCAGAAAAACAAATAAAATTTTTATAATATGGGTTGAATTTTGCATCACCCTGTATATGTTTTCCATACAACAACCAAATATACTACCTAAGAATTGCAAACATGATAAAATGGTAAGAAAATCTACACATTACAAGAAAAATTTTAAAAAATGAAGATAGTACCTGTTGTTATACATGAAGCAATATAACCCTTGCAGTCTTGATGAGACCACGTGACACTCATCCTAAGTAGAAAAAGTATGTCTTCAAACACGAATTTTTTCACTTTTCCTCTAAACTCAACTAATTGGTATATATATGTTGTTAGGCAACATCTCAACAATATAACATATGTCATATTTTATATATATTATATTGTATTGCATTCTTCCTAACTACTGTATATTTAAGTCTATATCTCCGAAACTTCTGAATAAATTTTAATGAAATCAAGCTCAAATTGAAGAGCTGTACCCATTTCATATTCTGACTGCAAACAGCGTCCCCTAGTGTAGAACGAAAGTTATCTTGTGCATATTTTGTTTGGTACTGTTTTATTCTTTTTACAGTATATAAACGACTTCATTCCATGATATGTCTCATTGCCTCATAACAATATGGCTGACCAATGACAACCGAGGAATAAGTACATGTTCCGTTGAGAACGACATACAGCGCATTTGCTAGTTGGCGCACTTTTATACTATGGGTTTGAATTTTGCATCACCCTGTATATGTTTTCCATGCAACAACCAAATATACTACCTAAGAATTGCAAACATGATAAAATGGTAAGAAAATCTACACATTACAAGAAAAAATTTAAAAAATGAAGATAGTACCTGTTGTTATACATGAAACAATATAACCCTTGCAGTCTTGATGAGACCACGTGACACTCATCCTAAGTAGAAAAAGTATGTCTTCAAACATGAATTTCTTCACTTTTCTTCTAAACTCAACTAATTGGTATATATATGTTGTTAGGCATTATCTCAACAATATAACATATGTCATTTTTATATATATTATATTGTTGTGCATTCTTCCTAACTACTGTATATTTAAGGCTATATCTCCGAAACATCTGAATATATTTTAATGAAATAAAGCTCAAATTGAAGAGCTGTACCCTCTTCATATTCTGACTGCAAGCAGCGATCCCTACTGTAGAAGGAAAGTTATCTTGTGCATATCATGTTTGGTACTGTTTTATTCATTTTACACTATATAAACGATTTTATTCCATGATATGTCTCATTGCCTCATAACAATATGGCTGACCAATGACAACCGACGAATAAGGACATGTACCGTTCAGAACTACATACAGCGCATTCGCTAATTGGCGCACTTTCTTCATTTTTTGGAAAAACAAATAAAATTTTTATACTATGGGTTTGAATTTTGCATCACCCTGTATATGTTTTCCATACAACAACCAAATATACTACCTAAGAATTGCAAACATGATAAAATGGTAAGAAAATCTACAAATTACAACAAAAAATTTTAAAAGATGAAGATAGTACCTGTTGTTATACATGAAGCAATATAACCCTTGCAGTCTTGATGAGACCACGTGACACTCATCCTAAGTAGAAAAAGTATGTCTTCAAACACGAATTTTTTCACTTTAGTTCTAAACTCAACTAATTGGTATATAATGTTGTTAGGCAACATCTCAACAATATAACATATGTCATTTTTATATATATTATATTGTTGTGCATTCTTCCTAACTACTGTATATTTAAGGCTATATCTCCGAAACATCTGAATATATTTTAATGAAATAAAGCTCAAATTGAAGAGCTGTACCCTCTTCATATTCTGACTGCAAGCAGCGATCCCTACTGTAGAAGGAAAGTTATCTTGTGCATATCATGTTTGGTACTGTTTTATTCATTTTACACTATATAAACGATTTTATTCCATGATATGTCTCATTGCCTCATAACAATATGGCTGACCAATGACAACCGACGAATAAGGACATGTACCGTTCAGAACTACATACAGCGCATTCGCTAATTGGCGCACTTTCTTCATTTTTTGGAAAAACAAATAAAATTTTTATACTATGGGTTTGAATTTTGCATCACCCTGTATATGTTTTCCATACAACAACCAAATATACTACCTAAGAATTGCAAACATGATAAAATGGTAAGAAAATCTACACATTACAACAAAAAATTTTAAAAGATGAAGATAGTACCTGTTGTTATACATGAAGCAATATAACCCTTGCAGTCTTGATGAGACCACGTGACACTCATCCTAAGTAGAAAAAGTATGTCTTCAAACACGAATTTTTTCACTTTAGTTCTAAACTCAACTAATTGGTATATATATGTTGTTAGGCAACATCTCAACAATATAACATATGTCATTTTTATATATATTATATTGTATTGCATTCTTCCTAACTACTGTATATTTAAGTCTATATCTCCGAAACTTCTGAATAAATTTTAATGAAATCAAGCTCAAATTGAAGAGCTGTACCCATTTCATATTCTGACTGAAAACAGCGTCCCCTAGTGTAGAACGAAAGTTATCTTGTGCATATTTTGTTTGGTACTGTTTTATTCTTTTTACAGTATATAAACGACTTCATTCCATGATATGTCTCATTGCCTCATAACAATATGGCTGACCAATGACAACCGAGGAATAAGTACATGTTCCGTTGAGAACGACATACAGCGCATTTGCTAGTTGGCGCACTTTTATACTATGGGTTTGAATTTTGCATCACCCTGTATATGTTTTCCATACAACAACCAAATATACTACCTAAGAATTGCAAACATGATAAAATGGTAAGAAAATCTACACATTACAAGAAAAAATTTAAAAAATGAAGATAGTACCTGTTGTTATACATGAAACAATATAACCCTTGCAGTCTTGATGAGACCACGTGACACTCATCCTAAGTAGAAAAAGTATGTCTTCAAACACGAATTTTTTCACTTTAGTTCTAAACTCAACTAATTGGTATATAATGTTGTTAGGCAAAATCTCAACAATATAACATATGTCATTTTTATATATATTATATTGTTGTGCATTCTTCGTAACTACTGTATATTTAAGGCTATATCTCCGAAACATCTGAATATATTTTAATGAAATAAAGCTCAAATTGAAGAGCTGTACCCTCTTCATATTCTGACTGCAAGCAGCGCCCCCTACTGTAGAAGGAAAGTTATCTTGTGCATATCATGTTTGGTACTGTTTTATTCATTTTACACTATATAAACGATTTTATTCCATGATATGTCTCATTGCCTCATAACAATATGGCTGACCAATGACAACCGAGGAATAAGGACAAGTACCGTTCAGAACTACATACAGCGCATTCGCTAATTGGCGCACTTTCTTCATTTTTTGAAAAACAAATAAAATTTTTATAATATGGGTTTGAATTTTGCATCACCCTGTATATGTTTTCCATACAACAACCAAATATACTACCTAAGAATTGCAAACATGATAAAATGGTAAGAAAATCTACACATTACAACAAAAAATTTTAAAAAATGAAGATAGTACCTGTTGTTATACATGAAGCAATATAACACTTGCAGTCTTGATGAGACCACGTGACACTCATCCTAAGTAGAAAAAGTATGTCTTCAAACACGAATTTCTTCACTTTTCTTCTAAACTCAACTAATTGTTATATAATGTTGGTAGGCAAAATCTCAACAATATAACATATGTCATTTTTATATATATTATATTGTTGTGCATTCTTCGTAACTACTGTATATTTAAGGCTATATCTCCGAAACATCTGAATATATTTTAATGAAATAAAGCTCAAATTGAAGAGCTGTACCCTCTTCATATTCTGACTGCAAGCAGCGATCCCTACTGTAGAAGGAAAGTTATCTTGTGCATATCATGTTTGGTACTGTTTTATTCATTTTACCCTATATAAACGATTTTATTCCATGATATGTCTCATTGCCTCATAACAATATGGCTGACCAATGACAACCGAGGAATAAGGACATGTACCGTTCAGAACTACATACAGCGCATTCGCTAATTGGCGCACTTTCTTCATTTTTTGAAAAACAAATAAAATTTTTATACTATGGGTTTGAATTTTGCATCACCCTGTATATGTTTTCCATACAACAACCAAATATACTACCTAAGAATTGCAAACATGATGAAATGGTGAGAGAATCAACACATTACAACAAAAAATTTTAAAAAATGAAGATAGTACCTGTTGTTATACATGAAGCAATATAACCCTTGCAGTCTTGATGAGACCACGTGACACTCATCCTAAGTAGAAAAAGTATGTCTTCAAACACGAATTTTTTCACTTTAGTTCTAAACTCAACTAATTGGTATATAATGTTGTTAGGCAAAATCTCAACAATATAACATATGTCATTTTTATATATATTATATTGTTGTGCATTCTTCCTAACTACTGTATATTTAAGGCTATATCTCCGAAACATCTGAATATATTTTAATGAAATAAAGCTCAAATTGAAGAGCTGTACCCTCTTCATATTCTGACTGCAAGCAGCGATCCCTACTGTAGAAGGAAAGTTATCTTGTGCATATCATGTTTGGTACTGTTTTATTCATTTTACACTATATAAACGATTTTATTCCATGATATGTCTCATTGCCTCATAACAATATGGCTGACCAATGACAACCGACGAATAAGGACATGTACCGTTCAGAACTACATACAGCGCATTCGCTAATTGGCGCACTTTCTTCATTTTTTGGAAAAACAAATAAAATTTTTATACTATGGGTTTGAATTTTGCATCACCCTGTATATGTTTTCCATACAACAACCAAATATACTACCTAAGAATTGCAAACATGATAAAATGGTAAGAAAATCTACACATTACAACAAAAAATTTTAAAAGATGAAGATAGTACCTGTTGTTATACATGAAGCAATATAACCCTTGCAGTCTTGATGAGACCACGTGACACTCATCCTAAGTAGAAAAAGTATGTCTTCAAACACGAATTTTTTCACTTTAGTTCTAAACTCAACTAATTGGTATATATATGTTGTTAGGCAACATCTCAACAATATAACATATGTCATTTTTATATATATTATATTGTATTGCATTCTTCCTAACTACTGTATATTTAAGTCTATATCTCCGAAACTTCTGAATAAATTTTAATGAAATCAAGCTCAAATTGAAGAGCTGTACCCATTTCATATTCTGACTGAAAACAGCGTCCCCTAGTGTAGAACGAAAGTTATCTTGTGCATATTTTGTTTGGTACTGTTTTATTCTTTTTACAGTATATAAACGACTTCATTCCATGATATGTCTCATTGCCTCATAACAATATGGCTGACCAATGACAACCGAGGAATAAGTACATGTTCCGTTGAGAACGACATACAGCGCATTTGCTAGTTGGCGCACTTTTATACTATGGGTTTGAATTTTGCATCACCCTGTATATGTTTTCCATACAACAACCAAATATACTACCTAAGAATTGCAAACATGATAAAATGGTAAGAAAATCTACACATTACAAGAAAAAATTTAAAAAATGAAGATAGTACCTGTTGTTATACATGAAACAATATAACCCTTGCAGTCTTGATGAGACCACGTGACACTCATCCTAAGTAGAAAAAGTATGTCTTCAAACACGAATTTTTTCACTTTAGTTCTAAACTCAACTAATTGGTATATAATGTTGTTAGGCAAAATCTCAACAATATAACATATGTCATTTTTATATATATTATATTGTTGTGCATTCTTCGTAACTACTGTATATTTAAGGCTATATCTCCGAAACATCTGAATATATTTTAATGAAATAAAGCTCAAATTGAAGAGCTGTACCCTCTTCATATTCTGACTGCAAGCAGCGCCCCCTACTGTAGAAGGAAAGTTATCTTGTGCATATCATGTTTGGTACTGTTTTATTCATTTTACACTATATAAACGATTTTATTCCATGATATGTCTCATTGCCTCATAACAATATGGCTGACCAATGACAACCGAGGAATAAGGACAAGTACCGTTCAGAACTACATACAGCGCATTCGCTAATTGGCGCACTTTCTTCATTTTTTGAAAAACAATAAAATTTTTATAATATGGGTTTGAATTTTGCATCACCCTGTATATGTTTTCCATACAACAACCAAATATACTACCTAAGAATTGCAAACATGATAAAATGGTAAGAAAATCTACACATTACAACAAAAAATTTTAAAAAATGAAGATAGTACCTGTTGTTATACATGAAGCAATATAACACTTGCAGTCTTGATGAGACCACGTGACACTCATCCTAAGTAGAAAAAGTATGTCTTCAAACACGAATTTCTTCACTTTTCTTCTAAACTCAACTAATTGTTATATAATGTTGGTAGGCAAAATCTCAACAATATAACATATGTCATTTTTATATATATTATATTGTTGTGCATTCTTCGTAACTACTGTATATTTAAGGCTATATCTCCGAAACATCTGAATATATTTTAATGAAATAAAGCTCAAATTGAAGAGCTGTACCCTCTTCATATTCTGACTGCAAGCAGCGATCCCTACTGTAGAAGGAAAGTTATCTTGTGCATATCATGTTTGGTACTGTTTTATTCATTTTACACTATATAAACGATTTTATTCCATGATATGTCTCATTGCCTCATAACAATATGGCTGACCAATGACAACCGACGAATAAGGACATGTACCGTTCAGAACTACATACAGCGCATTCGCTAATTGGCGCACTTTCTTCATTTTTTGGAAAAACAAATAAAATTTTTATACTATGGGTTTGAATTTTGCATCACCCTGTATATGTTTTCCATACAACAACCAAATATACTACCTAAGAATTGCAAACATGATAAAATGGTAAGAAAATCTACACATTACAACAAAAAATTTTAAAAGATGAAGATAGTACCTGTTGTTATACATGAAGCAATATAACCCTTGCAGTCTTGATGAGACCACGTGACACTCATCCTAAGTAGAAAAAGTATGTCTTCAAACACGAATTTTTTCACTTTAGTTCTAAACTCAACTAATTGGTATATATATGTTGTTAGGCAACATCTCAACAATATAACATATGTCATTTTTATATGTATTATATTGTATTGCATTCTTCCTAACTACTGTATATTTAAGTCCTATATCTCCGAAACTTCTGAATAAATTTTAATGAAATCAAGCTCAAATTGAAGAGCTGTACCCATTTCATATTCTGACTGAAAACAGCGTCCCCTAGTGTAGAACGAAAGTTATCTTGTGCATATTTTGTTTGGTACTGTTTTATTCTTTTTACAGTATATAAACGACTTCATTCCATGATATGTCTCATTGCCTCATAACAATATGGCTGACCAATGACAACCGAGGAATAAGTACATGTTCCGTTGAGAACGACATACAGCGCATTTGCTAGTTGGCGCACTTTTATACTATGGGTTTGAATTTTGCATCACCCTGTATATGTTTTCCATACAACAACCAAATATACTACCTAAGAATTGCAAACATGATAAAATGGTAAGAAAATCTACACATTACAAGAAAAAATTTAAAAAATGAAGATAGTACCTGTTGTTATACATGAAACAATATAACCCTTGCAGTCTTGATGAGACCACGTGACACTCATCCTAAGTAGAAAAAGTATGTCTTCAAACACGAATTTTTTCACTTTAGTTCTAAACTCAACTAATTGGTATATAATGTTGTTAGGCAAAATCTCAACAATATAACATATGTCATTTTTATATATATTATATTGTTGTGCATTCTTCGTAACTACTGTATATTTAAGGCTATATCTCCGAAACATCTGAATATATTTTAATGAAATAAAGCTCAAATTGAAGAGCTGTACCCTCTTCATATTCTGACTGCAAGCAGCGCCCCCTACTGTAGAAGGAAAGTTATCTTGTGCATATCATGTTTGGTACTGTTTTATTCATTTTACACTATATAACGATTTTATTCCATGATATGTCTCATTGCCTCATAACAATATGGCTGACCAATGACAACCGAGGAATAAGGACAAGTACCGTTCAGAACTACATACAGCGCATTCGCTAATTGGCGCACTTTTCTTCATTTTTTGAAAAACAAATAAAATTTTTATAATATGGTTTGAATTTTGCATCACCCTGTATATGTTTTCCATACAACAACCAAATATACTACCTAAGAATTGCAAACATGATAAAATGGTAAGAAAATCTACACATTACAACAAAAAATTTTAAAAAATGAAGATAGTACCTGTTGTTATACATGAAGCAATATAACACTTGCAGTCTTGATGAGACCACGTGACACTCATCCTAAGTAGAAAAAGTATGTCTTCAAACACGAATTTCTTCACTTTTCTTCTAAACTCAACTAATTGTTATATAATGTTGGTAGGCAAAATCTCAACAATATAACATATGTCATTTTTATATATATTATATTGTTGTGCATTCTTCGTAACTACTGTATATTTAAGGCTATATCTCCGAAACATCTGAATATATTTTAATGAAATAAAGCTCAAATTGAAGAGCTGTACCCTCTTCATATTCTGACTGCAAGCAGCGCCCCCTACTGTAGAAGGAAAGTTATATTGTGCATATCATGTTTGGTACTGTTTTATTCATTTTACACTATATAAACGATTTTATTCCATGATATGTCTCATTGCCTCATAACAATATGGCTGACCAATGACAACCGAGGAATAAGGACAAGTACCGTTCAGAACTACATACAGCGCATTCGCTAATTGGCGCACTTTCTTCATTTTTTGAAAAACAAATAAAATTTTATAATATGGGTTTGAATTTTGCATCACCCTGTATATGTTTTCCATACAACAACCAAATATACTACCTAAGAATTGCAAACATGATAAAATGGTAAGAAAATCTACACATTACAACAAAAAAATTTTAAAAAATGAAGATAGTACCTGTTGTTATACATGAAGCAATATAACACTTGCAGTCTTGATGAGACCACGTGACACTCATCCTAAGTAGAAAAAGTATGTCTTCAAACACGAATTTCTTCACTTTTCTTCTAAACTCAACTAATTGTTATATAATGTTGGTAGGCAAAATCTCAACAATATAACATATGTCATTTTTATATATATTATATTGTTGTGCATTCTTCGTAACTACTGTATATTTAAGGCTATATCTCCGAAACTTCTGAATATATTTTAATGAAATAAAGCTCAAATTGAAGAGCTGTACCCTCTTCATATTCTGACTGCAAGCAGCGCCCCCTACTGTAGAAGGAAAGTTATCTTGTGCATATCATGTTTGGTACTGTTTTATTCATTTTACACTATATAAACGATTTTATTCCATGATATGTCTCATTGCCTCATAACAATATGGCTGACCAATGACAACCGAGGAATAAGGACAAGTACCGTTCAGAACTACATACAGCGCATTCGCTAATTGGCGCACTTTCTTCATTTTCAGAAAAACAAATAAAATTTTTATAATATGGGTTGAATTTTGCATCACCCTGTATATGTTTTCCATACAACAACCAAATATACTACCTAAGAATTGCAAACATGATAAAATGGTAAGAAAATCTACACATTACAAGAAAAATTTTAAAAAATGAAGATAGTACCTGTTGTTATACATGAAGCAATATAACCCTTGCAGTCTTGATGAGACCACGTGACACTCATCCTAAGTAGAAAAAGTATGTCTTCAAACACGAATTTCTTCACTTTTCTTCTAAACTCAACTAATTGGTATATAATGTTGTTAGGCAAAATCTCAACAATATAACATATGTCATTTTTATATATATTATATTGTTGTGCATTCTTCCTAACTACTGTATATTTAAAGCTATATCTCCGAAACTTCTGAATATATTTTAATGAATAAAGCTCAAATTGAAGAGCTGTACCCTCTTCATATTCTGGCTGCAAGCAGCGCCCCCTACTGTAGAAGGAAAGTTATCTTGTGCATATCATGTTTGGTACTGTTTTATTCATTTTACACTATATAAACGATTTATTCCATGATATGTCTCATTGCCTCATAACAATATGGCTGACCAATGACAACCGAGGAATAAGGACAAGTACCGTTCAGAACTACATACAGCGCATTCGCTAATTGGCGCACTTCTTCATTTTCAGAAAAACAAATAAAATTTTTATAATATGGGTTTGAATTTTGCATCACCCTGTATATGTTTTCCATACAACAACCAAATATACTACCTAAGAATTGCAAACATGATAAAATGGTAAGAAAATCTACACATTACAACAAAAAATTTTAAAAAATGAAGATAGTACCTGTTGTTATACATGAAGCAATATAACCCTTGCAGTCTTGATGAGACCACGTGACACTCATCCTAAGTAGAAAAAGTATGTCTTCAAACACGAATTTTTTTCACTTTTCCTCTAAACTCAACTAATTGGTATATATATGTTGTTAGGCAACATCTCAACAATATAACATATGTCATTTTTATATATATTATATTGTATTGCATTCTTCCTAACTACTGTATATTTAAGTCTATATCTCCGAAACTTCTGAATAAATTTTAATGAAATCAAGCTCAAATTGAAGAGCTGTACCCATTTCATATTCTGACTGAAAACAGCGTCCCCTAGTGTAGAACGAAAGTTATCTTGTGCATATTTTGTTTGGTACTGTTTTATTCTTTTTACAGTATATAAACGACTTCATTCCATGATATGTCTCATTGCCTCATAACAATATGGCTGACCAATGACAACCGAGGAATAAGTACATGTTCCGTTGAGAACGACATACAGCGCATTTGCTAGTTGGCGCACTTTTATACTATGGGTTTGAATTTTGCATCACCCTGTATATGTTTTCCATACAACAACCAAATATACTACCTAAGAATTGCAAACATGATAAAATGGTAAGAAAATCTACACATTACAAGAAAAAATTTAAAAAATGAAG
>NW_027656662.1:0-71446 GCF_964235325.1 Thermobia domestica
GAGTCAGACAGTATTTTACAAATATAGTATATTTACATGTATTACGAAATTACTGTGAGTTCGTATTTTCACAACTGTAGAAAATTAAGAATTTTCAACCTTCAAATGGGTAAGTAATGAATATTATAGCCTACTTTAATTGTATAATGATAATAGAAATATAATTAGCCTTGTATGTTACTTTTTCACGACAAAACTACTGAACTGTTGAAAGTTGGTTTTTGAACAAAGTTACTACTTGAGCAGAGCTAGACTTCTATCATTCCACTCTCATAATCGAATTTCCCGAAGTTAAGATAATTCGTCATCGTGATGTTCATTGAGCAGAATAATGAAATACGTAAGCCCCTGGAACGTTAGACAACCAACACGGCTCGTTTGTAATAAATGGTTGCAAACTTTATGCCATACAGCCTACGTTTTCTACAATACATATAACACCACCTAGAATTTTATTTCTTTTAGCTCGTTTCAGAGTGCTGAACGATATTTGTAATAATAGAAATAATAATAATAATATACACTGAACTTAGAGTTGTGGCGTTGTCATAGACAATATGATTAAAATTTATATGCATTTAACTTTTACGCCATTACTTCTATTCATGATTCTGCCATTAAAGAATGCTGCAATGAAACTCTTACCTTCTTAAAACAGTTATATACTTCTATAGCAATACTGTCAAACACCATATTCAATTTTGTATCTTCGGCTTTTACTTACCAGCTTTCCAATACCATTGAAGAACACAATGAGAGCACGTCACACCTTGAGGTAAATTAACTGGGATTGTGTAGTTAACATTTCCCATTGCATCGTTCTGAATGTAACGAGTTCCAGATCCATCGGCTAATTGCAGAAGATGTTGATCAAAGCATGACTGCTCCTCCAGTTGGTTGGGATCGTTTCTTGCACAGAGACGCCACTCATACCATCCTTTGTGGTTAGCTTCCATGTGGAGGGTAATTGGGACTGTTTGTCCTTGTTTATATTCCGCTGCAAGGATTCCAGTCGCGTATTTACCTCCAGTTTCATTAGGTCTTGGGCGAGTGATGTTGTAAGCATCTCCACAGACACCACACTTTCCACCATTGGCCATCATTACCTACAAGTAAAGTATTTATTAAAATCCGTTTAATTAGAAGATAGAAAAACTAATTCTTTATGTGCGCTATCCAAAAATACATGTTTCAGAACCCTAAGATATTTCCACAACAATTTTTATGGAGGTAGTTGGTGAGCACTTATATTCACTTCAAATTATATGCTCGCAGCCTAACTCCCACTATAAACATTGTTGCGTAAGCACCTTAGGATTCTGAAAGATATCTATTTGGAAAGGACACATACTAGTTCCTAAATGAAATTTTGACCCGACTACGGTGGTTCCAATAATATTGGAGCTATGGACCTCTAAATTTTATTTTTTCATGTTTTTGGCGGCCTATAACTCCAAAAGGAAGCATTTGTGCACCCAGGTTGGTCAATATTTTTCGTCTTATCTTGGTGTCAGGAATCACCTCCCAGGCGCTGTCGGTGTTGTTTTGAAACACACAGTATATAATAAATGTAAATGTAATGAATGTAATGAATGTCCTAAACTAAGTAACAGAAATTTAAGAGTTGTCAAGTAGCCTCTGTGTGTCGTTGACAGATGTGGTTTAGAATGTTTGGTACTGAGAGGACCTCAAGTTAATAAGATAACGTTTAAAATAAAATATTGAGTGGTCACTTGAATCATGGAAAGACCATAATAATTGGTGTTTACCCAAATGTTTTAAGAAAATGTGGAATAAAGGGTAGAAGCATCAAAGAGAGTATATGCTACCTTGCATACAAGGAAAAGAAAATATAGTGTATTATCTATATAGAAAAATGAAGTACAGTGTATAAAAATATATAGTGTAATATAGTTTCCCACTATTTATAAGGAAAATACAGTATAAGGAAAATAATATACAGTATAAAAAATATACTGTATATTACAAAAAAAGTTGTATAGCCTTATTAGTCGATCATCCTATTAAACAGAGAGTTAGTTGATTAGTAATAATCTATAATCCTAATCCATCGTAGACAATAACTATTAGTATGGAAAATATATTTACAGTAATTAAAACACACCATTATCCTTGTATTACTGTGAAAATTAGTTAATACTTTTTATGTGATTGAACGTTTTGTCTTAGTAACCGCTAATCAAATGTACGACGTTCTGTTATTAAATTTTTAACATTGTCCTGTCGCTTAATTATATTACAAACTTATTCTAAGGCATAAATTATTTTGATATTGTCAGCTTGTTTACCATGTGTGCAGCTTTCTTAATTGAGCCATTTTTTAACTCGTCCATTCAAGGATATTAAACTGTCATTTGTTCACGGAGTCTTTTTGCTATTCCGCAAGGTACTATACACATTAAGCATTAGATTACAATACACTTTAAAGTTTTCAAATGTGTACTCATGACCAAGACTCGAAATTCTTGAGCGATAAATCAAGCTACTGGAAACACAAGTCTGCCGCCTAGTTAATTTTAGGCCAATACATGTAGACCTATGTATTTAGATTTGAATTATTAAGGAGCCTGTTCTTCCGAACTGACGCTTAGATAAGATCTTTCTAGTACTGCACATGACCACGTTTGGACTAGTGAGCCAATTACACTGCACCTTCATTGATCCAACGAAATTTCTGAATGGTCCACACTCACTTCGATATTATAGATGAAAATTCAAGTCATGCAGCAATCAGTAACAATCAAATTTCTTTCGCAGAATGTTTTGAAAGTTTTGCTCTTTTTAAAAACATAGTACTATAATTTTAACTGAAAGTTCACCAAAATCTTAATTTTCTCTAAAAGAAGAGTTTATTTTTTCACGTGCACTAAAACACCATTATGGTGCACTACATTAAGTGAAATTACTAGTATTTTTTGCTTTAGCTTCAATTCCAGGTAAACGTTACTCGCTTTGCATTAAGAATAACGCAGTAAGCTCTGTAAATGCAGGTCTAAGAGTACTTTAAATAATGTAAATTTTAGAAGGCCTGAAGTTAGCGGGAAAAAATGAAGGAAAATATGGAGTTTAAGGTGAGGCAACTCTATTATTAGTCCAGAATTTTAAATATAACATACCATCACAGAGTATAGCCATATGACCTATGGAACGTGTAAATCATCAACACTTATGCTGGCTCATGATGTTAGCAACACCCCAAGTATTAATAATGTAATAATTAAAATATTGCAATTGTGATATCATTCTTTCCAGGATACGAGGGTGGATTGGAAAGTTCGTGGCCTGACTACGAAATTAGCTGCATAGCTACTTCCTTAGTAGTTATGTGTAATATTTCATTTCTGTATTATTTTAGATGAGGAGTTTATAAAGCGCTAAGTCGGCGGAATTGGCGGAAATTTGTGACATGGAAAAAATCCACTAGGATAATGTGCGCCTTCACACATCCCTTACATCTATGGCAGAAATTCATTCCTTTTGGTTGGAACAGTTGCCTCATCTACCTTACTCGCCTGATCTGGTCCCCACAAACTTTCACTTGTTTAGAAACATTAAAAGATTTTTTGGGGGGGATCAGCGATTTTCTTCGGATGCAGAGGTGAAAAGTGCTGTACTGCAGTATTTTGCAGGGCTCGAGGAATAATTTTTTATATGGTGGTATAGAAGTGTTACCAGAGAAGTGGCGTGAATGTATCTCGGTCGAGGAGAATTGCGTGGAAAAATAAAACACAATATTTGCAAATATTTTCTAATTTTGTAGAATTGGCCACGAACTTTCTAATCCACCATTCATATTAATTTAAAATTCAATTAAACATAATTAAAGATTTCAAGTTCTAATTAAATTTAACCAGTCTGGAGGGCTATGTCTCACAATTTGAAGCGTTCATAAATATTCCAGTACTAAAAGTTAACTTTACTTTTAAATACTAGGATGTGTTTTAATAAATTTAATGCTGAATAAATTTTAAACTGCTTTCTCACAAGTTCGTGCTTTTTTTATTTCCCCATGCAGTCAAAACTAACAGTTAGTTTGAAGATAATAGCCTAATACCAGCACAAGAGCAAAATAAATTCAATTCTACCAAAGAGATGGCCATACGTACCGGAAAGCTACCACAGTTTAATCCCATATCATAGTAGTTTGGGGGTACACCGTACCCTAGTCGCCACATGGATGATCTCCCGGGTGGACTAATCTGATATCCATGTCCGGCAACTTGCTGGATTAGGAGGATGGATCCAAGAAAGAGTGCAAAATTTAACCCCTGCATCTTGCTGTAATTGCAACTATGCACGCGAAGTCAGAAATCACTTTGTTACACTAGGTATATATTGCTCTAATTTATCTGATAATGTCATTATCAGATCGTCCTACGAATGACTCAAGTTCTATGTCAAGTGGTGAAGATTGTGTGTTAAATGTTAAATTTTATCAAATGCTTTGTTTAGATTGTGAAGTAATTCACGTGCTGCTACATACGTCATATTATTGATGAATAATAATTATATGAATATATATGTAAATAGGCAGTAAGTAGATTCGATTATAAAAATTTGAAAACAAAATGAACATTTCCCTTCTTTCCTACTTTGTTTTTTTAATTTCATCTTCTTGTTCTTTTTTGCATGGATTGAACACCAAAATAATGAAATTCAAATACTATACTTGTGAAACAAAAGTACTTGAATTACTACTCTGTATTATTTACGATTAGTCTAGTTAACGATACGTAAGCCCTACCAACTGATCTGTTGGCTAACAAGTGTAACTTTGACTGCACTTGGTCCCGGATTCGATTCCTGGTAGAGGAGCACAAAAGATTTAATTTTGAATCCATTTACTTAATCACCAGTCTCCTTTAGCTTAAAGAGCATAACCATAGGACCTTAAACGGAAGAAAACGAGAAATTGAGGTTGAAAATGTAGCTATCGCCGTCACTGTTAGGATCATTCGCGTGTCACTGTTACGACTATATTTATCACCGTTGGAAGAAATCAAATAACAATAGATATCATTTGCTACTTAACAGTCTATATTTTTCATATGCAATCCATAAACAAATTAATAACACTGCTCGACAAAATGAAAGTTTTTGAAAGCTGTTTTTGATTTGACACCTGATTTTATATATTAATAATTTGAGGTTGCTAATTACGAAAATGAAATTAGTTTTCTCCCATCATGTCAGCTTTTTTTCACAAATCGGAAAACATGATTGCGTAAATTGTGCTATTTACACAGCAACGCTGCAAATATAGAGTAACATTATGACTATATACTTCTAACAAACATTATTTTAAACATTATTTTGAGTCAGAACTAATCTCAACATCGATATTTTAAATAATTAAGGTCATCAGTGACGTAACTAGGGGGGGCAAACGGGGCTTGTGCTTCGGACGCCGGATTGGAAGGGCCCAAATTGGGCAAATATTTGGAAGAGTGTTTTGGTTTAGTTGGTCAGGGAGGTGCTAAGGCGCGTTCTTACCCCAGGCAACAACTAGCGTATTTACGTCGCTGAAGGTCATTGATAAACAACTGACCTCATTTTTGTCTCTATTTTTTCACTTGGAAGCTCCTAAAACTAGTGTTGTAAAATTTCCGGAAATTTTGAACCTGCTGGTAAAAAACCGTTTTCCGGTTTCTTTCCTGAAAAATTGAAAACATTGGGAAAATAACAAAAATCTTTGTATTAGGTTAGTTTTACTAGTAATGGGATCTTTTTTTTTTTCGAACGCGTGGAAAATGTAAGTTGAGGAATTTCAATAAAGGGAATATTTAAAAAAAAAAAAGTAGTATACGAAAATAAAATTGTTGTAATTATTCATGAAAATTAATAGTCTGCACTCATTTCCTTTATGTGGCTTTTAGTCGTTTACACCTGGATGTGCAATAATTACAGAACTTTTACACTTGCATACACATCTACCATCATGAAGCGTTTCTGTTTTGCAACAAATAGGGCTCTTTAATGAAACTGAGTCCTTAATGTGCTCTTTGATCTGGTAAAATTTTGTTAATTTTAACCAAATTACTTCTTAAAAGAAAGAGCAGTAGGTAAATTTCTCTATTACTTATGCACTTGATATATAATTACTATCATTTAATATTCAAATACAGAATTTACTATAAACTTTATGTACAAAATTTTGTAAGTAAACAAATACCTGTTTTCTACTGCGGCAAATTATCTATATATATAAAAATGAAAGGAATATATTTTTAATTTAAAAACTCTTGAACCACCAGACTGATTTCAATAAAAATTTTCAACATAGATGAATTTAGGATGGAATGGATTTTAGCAATTCACTTTGAAGGTGCGACTTGGAGGAAGGAAGTGCGGATATATATTGAAAATTACCGATCTTGGTGTCGAACCCATAGTTTTCGGGGTTGCTAAGATGAACAGTGATATTTCCGATGAAGCTTAAATTCAAATTCAGCTCTGCAACTTGGGGGAAGGGGAAGGAGAGGTATATAAAAAAAATTGAAAATAGCATATATCAATATCGAATCCATAGTTTTCGGGGACGCTGAGGTGAACAGTGACACTTTCGATGTCGTTTAAATCCAAATTTATCCCCGCAAATTGGGAAAGGGGGAGGTAGACTATATAAAAATGATGCAAAATGACCGATATTAGTGTGAATCCATAGTTTTCAGGGTCCCTGAGATGAACAGTAACATTTCCGATGCTATTTAAATCCAAATTCAACGCCAAAACCTTAGAGAGGGGGAAGGGGATTATATATATATATATATATATATATATATATATATATATATATATATATATATATATATATATATATATATATATATATATATATAAACGATCGAAAACGACTGATACTAGTGTCGAATCCATAGTTTTCGGGGTCGCTGAGATGAGCAGTAACACTTCTAATGCCGTTTAAATCCAAATTCAGCGCCGTGACCTGGGGGTTGAGGAGAGGGAAGTTATATATACAAATGATCGAAAATGACCAATATTACTGTCAGATCCATAGTTTTTGGGGTTGCTTTGATAAACAGTAACACTTCCGATGCCGTTTAAATCCAAATTCATCGTCGTAACTTGGGGCCGGGGAGAGGTGTCCGATATTAGTGTCGAATCCATGGTTTTGGGGGTTCTGAGATGAACATTAACACTTCCGAATCTGTTTAAATTCAGATTCAGCCCCATTAGTACTAGTAAAGGAAGACGGTGACATGTAAAAGTAATTGAAAATGTCTGATACTAGTGTCGAATTCATAGTTTTTGGGTTCCTAAAATCATTGGTGAAAGTTTTGGTGCCCCCTACACCCAAAATGAAACATATTCTCCCCGTGCGAAGAACGGGTATTCTGCTAGTCTTTAAGAATAACGAACGGAATTTATACATGTTAAATTTATTAATGTATTTCTCGCTGCTCAAATTTACGCACTTGTACAGCGTATGTGTGTATATGTAAATAAGATCATCTCTCTTTTTGAGTTGTTCGAAAAATATACAAATAATAAACAGACATTTTTATCAGAAATAAGAAAACTAAAAAGTAAAATTAAAAGCTGTTGCTTTAAAAAATTTTCCTGCTAGCGAAATACATTGTATACATTCTGTAGACACGTCACAGCAAATAAGATTAGCATCAGGCGAACAAATAGTTTTTAGTTTATATTTGCGAGGTTTTGCCAATATTTCCGAACAAAAGATTTTTTGTAATGGGTTCATAATTTCCGGAAATTTTACACAGCACAATGAAGATCGTATCTCCATAAAATATATATTTGATTTTAACATACTGATTATAACTGAAATGATTCTGGCCCTGTTATTTTAACACTTTCCTGCCGTAAAACGGTAACTTTATAATATTACTTAAGATAATTTAAATACGTCTATATTAATTAATCTAAATAGTATTATATTTTAGTATCTTTTATAGCCATAATTCCATTCTATCACGGTGCTTACTTTAAAGGAGTGGTGCAAATATATTTGTTGGCACAAAAATTCCTATTCTAATACAAGAAATATAACTACTCACTGATCTTAACTGTAAACTAGTAAATATAAAATAGTTTTCATTTTAAAAGCATAACGTAGTAAAATATTTGAAAATTTCAATTTTTCACAATTTTTTCTTTTTTTTTTCAAGCTCGGTAAAAAACGGTAAAAAACTGTTTTTTTTATCCAAAATTTCCGTTTTTTTTTCAGGCCTTTACAACACTACCTAAAACTAGACTTCCTTTTGTGAGTAGTTCGTGAATCTTCACGTACCAATGTCTAACAATAATCCGTCAACTTTGTTGTTCTCCAACGTCCTTGATAGTGGAATTCAATTGCTTTGATGTCCTGGTAAAATCTTTCATAATGTTCTTCACTTTAATCACGGAAGTTAGAAAGAAAGATATCTAAATGTGAATACAGAAAATAAATCTTAAGACTCATTTTGCACCCTAATCTTTTAAACTTCTGGAGCATACTAGACACAATGTACTTGTAATTTTCGTCTCTGTTGTTCCCGAGAAAATTATGACACACGCCCTGAATGCACTTCATGCTTCCTTTTCAACACTTGTTATACAATGTTCAAAGTCTGACTGATCTGAGACTTTCTGATCTGAGGACCAATGAATATTCCTTCTTTTAACTTAGCACTTGAAAATTCTGGGAATTTTGTCACTAGAGACTGGAAGCACTGCCCATCTTTATTCCGACTTTTGACAAATTGTTTCATTAGGCGCAGTTTAATATGCAAGGTGGTAATATGACTTTTGAAGGGTCTACGAGGCAGATGTTTTTCACATTTTTATTTCCTATATTGCCGCTTTCTCTGACAGGCCAATCAATTTGAATCCAGTGTTTATCGCGTCCTCTGCTGTTCCATTCGCAGAATGTGGCATGGATATTTGGTGTACCCTTACTGCTGTCCAAGAAGCATACATATCACCTTCAGATCGCAGCACAATAACCACTGATGATTCTCGTATTTTATTTTTTTAAAAACATTTTCATATTTTCGTAAGTCTCCTTTAAATGTACAGAATGAGTAATGGGTATACAGAGGGTTGGTTGCTGTTGTGAAGAAGCAGACCGTTCAAACTCTCGTGTTGGAATCAATGAAAAGCCTCCATTCCTCTGCATTATAGTTCTCGCAATCACAGCTTACAAGCGCTGTTATTGCGTTCCCAACGTGTAACGCGTTGTGATATCATTCAGTGCTACCAAATACAGTACATATTTTTCAATGTTAGCAGAATAAGTAATTACACGTCTTTTATTACAAATTCAAAGATGATCAGAAGGATAGACATAGAAAGTATCTTTTTTATATATGTAATTTACCGTCCCCCCAGATTTTAGTCAAATGTATTTAAAGAAACTATGACAACTTTGTATATATAAAATTTGTTGGAAAAAGGAATTTGATTTTGATTCATTCAACCCCCCAGATTTAAAAAACTAACGACGCCAGTGTTCGTACATAAAAAGAATTAACAACAAGACGTCACTCACTCACAGGACTTTTTCTTTGCACAAGTAAAAAGTAGCTGTAAAGACAACCTTAATCATAATCAAGAAGTATTTTGTGGTTGTTGTTGAACGCTTTTAACCGCCTTCTCTTCTGCTTAACGGCCCATCTTCCAAAAGTCATTTATGTTATCATCTGTGCTCCACAACAACATAACATAGAATAAGCCCAAATGTGTTTTTATTCGTTTAGTAAATGTGTTTACAAAATATAGTACTGTAGGCTCGATCGTACTTTTTGTTATGTGTTCCTTTTCAATCAATACACATATACCATAAAGTTGTTTCGTATGATAGTTTAGTGTTATTTACTCCTTTATTCAATACACAATATTTCGTTCAACTCAGTGTCACTGGAGCGGCTTGTGGTCAAAATTTCTGATTTTGGTAAGTAAAATTTCTTGACTTATATAATACAGTAAATCTTTTTTAATTATTATTGACATGCTATACAATTTAGGGGTTATGAAATAGTGGTGATTTTCGTTTGAACCTACTTTTTTGATAACCGACCATTTCCCGATCCTGTTACGATCTGTCAAGAAAGTCAACCTCTATAGCAAAATCTAAAAACAAGTTCCAATCCCCGTGACGGGGACATATAACCTCGTTGCTGACGTCCCCATTAACCCCCTACTCAATCAAAAAAAAAGTTCCAATCCCTACAACAAAATTTACATATCATTACATTTTCATTGATGTCAGCCTGTCATGATTGAGAATAATGGGAAAGACGAAGAAAACGTTAACTAGGAAATATATTTCACTTCCATTCACTTGTTTTAACTTGTGTTCATTTGCTATTAATAAATCATAAAAATAGATTGATACATAGCGAAAAAAGGGGATTTTGAAGAGTCTTGGAAATTACCTGACGACAGGGAGAAATCCTCTTTATCCTTCCGTTGGTTCAACACTTCTAAGAAGTCAAATTATTAGGAGAACGAATGTACCCTGTACATTCAGTGACCGTCCGTTGACGTAAGCATTTGAACCTGCATTACTGGAATATGATAACACATAGGCTGGGTACAAAATAATGGTCACACTGTTCTCAGGACAGAGGGCTGTGTCTCAACACTACAAGAGTTCCGTAGCTGATAACGGAATGTGAGGCGATGAAGTTCTGCAAGTGGTAACGACTGTGAGTTATTCAATCAAGAACAACAGTGTCGTAAAGTTGGGGAGGACAGAGGAAGGAACATAGCAATATTTCTCGGAAGGACGAACAAAGTGTGTGTATCAAGATTGAAGTTGTACATAGTCGCAGTCACAACAGTGTTTTTAATGACTTCTTTGAAGACCTTTTAGGCAAAATGAAGGAACCACTTCTCGGAAATCAATACGAAACGGTTTCTGCGAGACATCAACATGCAGAAGGACTGATAATGTACAATGTCTATCACCCGTGTGGCAGAAGGTGCTAAAGATGGGAGGTGATTATTATTGAAGTAATAAACAGGTGTTATTCTGCACATAAAGCCAGATACGAACTATAACAATGTTGACGCTACTTTTTTTTATCCAGCTCTTGTATAATAAAAAATTTAGAGACAAAATCATAAGTATAGAAAAGGAAGTCGTGTGTTAATGTGTTTCATTTCTACTCTTTATGACATTACTGTCGTACTATCCTTTAAACAAGCATCCCTTAATAAGATAAGGGACGGACATTTTTTAACTTCAATTCTCTACATCTTTGACTTTTGGCTATAAGACAATCGCCTATTAACCAGACAAACAAAAATTACTAATGGTACCACAATAATGGAATAAATTCTTGATTGACTAGAAAAAAAACCTTTAGTACTGAATGTATTATTTTTATTATTATAAAAAAATTTAATACAGTATATATTTTACAGTCGACAGATATGTTTGTGTCCTTATGAGATGCTAACGTCTGCGCAGTTGATGTATATTTCCTGGTCACCGCAGCCCATGCCTTCGGTACCATCTCCACAGTCACCCCAGTAGCTTGCTGTTAATTATTAGAATTTCATTAACTTAAAAGTACTCACTTAATAATTAACATAAAGTTTGTAAACATAATATGAAATTTTTTATTCTTATTTTATAAAAATTGAAATTTTTGTAAAAACTGAAGTTCTGAATATAATTATCCTCTATAAGATTCCTCTTATGGATTTGTTAGCAAGTTAAGTGAATGCGGTAAGCTCAGGACGTGATTAAAAACAAACTTAACGCACATTTATATAAATATTCAACAAAAAGAACTTTTTGATTTTCAATATTTGAAGAGAAAGGCTGAACCATATTAAAGGATAAATGAAGGTACTCTTAAAACTAATTTAATAACAAGTAAAAATATATAATAGTAAACAATATGATTAGTTGGTATACAATATTAAGGAAATAGCCCTAAATATCCTTAACAGAAACCTTTATCAGAAGTCTTGAATTGTCTTAGCCTAGGAAAACAATTCACCCAGGTTATAACAACGACTTTTTATTTCTATACATTAATTTATCATATTTATGTATGCTTTATAAAAATATTCATTTCACATGGCTTTCGAGAAAAAATAACAATTATGGATCATCTCAATATTGTTTTTGGTATAGCAGTAATAGCATGCTGGACATTAAGTGGAACCTTTTGTTCCGCTTTACTCTACTAGAGATCCAGTTCCCTTCCCGGCGGCAACGTACCAAGAACTGACGAAACGTTGCCACGTTGGACCGCAATGGATATACGTTGTATTAAGAAGGACGCTGAACGAATATCTCCAGAAACGATAGAAATGCGTCTGCCTATCTCTCTGATAAAATCAAGGCTTCTAGAACCCCATGCCCCACTGGTCTCGATGGCTACTGGAGCAAAAATAAATTTTTCGAGGAGATTGTTGTATTTCCTTTCCTTTTCTGCCTCTCTACGTCTAGCAACTTCTCCAGCATTCATAACAGTCAATGGGAGGCTTGAATGGGCAAATGTGTCCGAACATCTAAAATCCCAAACTAGTGATTTGGCTCTCATCCAAGCTATTAATGTCATGCCGTCAGGTCGTTTACCATCAGAACGACAACAGCCTGACGGTTCACGAATGGAAGGAATTCCTGCCGTTGTGAGGGCTCGCAAAATGATGTCATTAACAGATGAATGTCTGGTGTTCCTGCCAATGCTCTTCATGCATGAGAGGCCATGCAGGCCGTGTTGGGTAACTTGATCCCCGCAAGTTGGACAGCGATGTGGCTCACAAATATCTGAACCTAGTCTTAACGCTACTGCGATTCGAAAGGTTTCATTAGACATGTGAAGACCTAATTGGGGGGAAGGTAACGCATTTGACCATGCCCCAGCATGGGGGGATGACGCAGCAAGAAGCCTAGCTTTATCCTCTGGAACAGTAACGGATTGTAAAAGAAGTTCATGAAAATGTGCTGCTATTGGTGTGTACCAAGACGCCTGAAAAACCTCTTTTGCTGATTTCTGGAAGGTCCGTATGTGTTATATTTATCCATTTACTTGAGCCTTCTTGAACTATATCATCTGGGTCCAGGTGGTAACCTTGTGGAAGGAGAGCTTCGATTAAATGAAGAGATCCGTGGTAGGACGCTTAAAAGGTAGGAATCGCCATATCAACGGTTCGTCGAATACCAAGACCTCCTAATCCAACAGATAAGGATGCTTGCATCCAAGAGTCGTCACTCAAGGAGCAGTTCAAAATTGACTCCAGACCCATTTTAAGGAAAGGTCATATTTTTCCAGTAGTGGAGTCTCATTCCAAGATGGAAAGCATCTTAAGAAGTAGATTAAACGAGGGATCGATAAAGAGGCACGTAGAAGAAAGAAAGCTGCATGGACAGAAATCGAGGACGAGACAAAAAATATTCTAACTTCGATATTTTGCTTAACAGGACATTGGTAAATGCTTCCTTTGTGAGAGCGGCGCCTAGAAGACAAGAATCCTGGTTAGTTAGAAGACGTATTCCTGGGGCAGCTTCGTCAATTTTTTTAAATAATAGGTCTAACTTGGCTTCATCTGACCCAAGAAATCCAACTTCACACTTTGAAAAATTCAAATGTAGACCAAGTGCAGATGCCTTCTCATTTATAAGCGAATGAAACGAAGCCCGTGATGCGACGTTCAAGTGTGGTAAAGATGAGTGGTTAAACAGAGGAAGTAAAGTGTGAACAGATAAGTAGTCCGGCATGTTACCTCCCGATTGGAGATAACAATTGGATGTTTTCTGTAATTTAGACTAATAATTGGAATTTTACTGTAGACGAATTTTAAGGTAGCTTCTTTATGTTTTTGTTATGTAATACGTATTAAGTGTATAGTATAGGTTCGTTGTTTATGCCTAATACAATTAATTTTGATTTGTGGTGTATTTTTGAATGTAGATAGTCTTTAATATTAAAGTGTTTCGTTAGATGTATGTATTTAAATAGGAGTTTGTTCAGAGGTATTTTGTTTCCAAAATTCATTAGGATCTTCCACTCTATACTAATCTGAAAGTAAATTGCAGATTTTCGAGTTGAGCCAACTAATAATTTTATTTTCATTAAAACATTTTTTCGCCATCTTGGCTTTTCTTTCGTCTTCACACTATATTTCCGTATAGCATATCCACCCAATCAGCAATTATTTCTTAGAGAGGTTCAGACAGGTGGACTCTTTCGAATGGAAGTTATGAGTTTTCGATCAGAGGTGTATTCTTCTGATTCGTAAATACTTACCCATAGTTCTCTGGTTAAAGACTCACTAACACAGCTTCTCAACGAACAACAAGAATCTGCAACATGTTGATCTGTCAAAATTTAAGAAATTCCGTGTGAGTTCTATGGAAAACGCTACTATATGAACGTTGTTTGAAAAGAATGGACCAATGCGTTGTGTAGATAATTGTGGGAATTAATCAGATCGTTAAAAAGGGGGGAAGAAACACCAAGCAATCGTCTGTTGATTACAAGTATAGCCATGCTTGAGACAATGTCAGAATAGGTGATGATTATATCCAAATTGTTGTCAGGATTACGATTTCTCGAACTGAAGAACAGTTTGCAAGCTGTCTTTCAGTAATATCTGGAATATGGACCTGCAGATGTTTGGCAAGATTATTTTCTAACAATGAGTCGCAACGTGATGGTTGGCAAAGGAGGTTTGCAGTTTGTTACGGGAAGTATCTTGTTATACGAGTATAACTATCCATCAGGAATATAAGTAAGTGTACGTTTTAAGGTAAACTGTGAAATCTGAAAGAACTAGAAGGCAACATCGAGAAAGTTGATAATATTAAAAACCGTACTCAGTTTTATTTGGCAAAAACATGTGTTCTTCAAAGAATGTACTTAGTTTTATTTAATAATAACATGTATTTTTCCGTTGAAATTGAGAAAATGTGCATCGTAGTCATTTAGGTGTCCGTTCCCTTCCGGAACCAGTGTTTGCTGATTTTTACCATGTAGCCGTGACATACAATTTTCCTGTTGGGAGAGGGAATGGGTTCGTAACACATTAATATTGGCCTGTCATAATATTTCATTATGTAGCACTTGTAATCCTCTCTAGAAAGTAAAATTTTATCTTGTAAAAATTCGATCCTTGCTCTTAACGCAATACAAGTTTTGTTTCGATTCGTTTGGTTTGTCGGGGGCGCGGTGGCTCAGTAGTAGAGCGTTCACCTCTGGTGCTTGGGGTCCCGGGTTCGATCCCAGCCCCCGCCAAGTGAACTTTGTGGTGGACAAACACCGTGCTCGTGGGTTTTCTCGGGGTTCTTCCGTTTCCTCCCACTTTCTTCATTACACCATTTCACTGATTTCTCATCATCACCGTCTCCTTTAGTCTAACCGGCATAACCGTGGGACGTAAAACAAAGATTTCATTTCATTTCGTTTGGTTTGTCAGCGGAAGTCCGTAGCATCGTTATTCGTTTGTTACTGAGATGCCCAACTGGATGTTTTATTTATAATTGGAAAAGAAAATTTAGTACTTGGATATAGAATAGTTCTGACAATGTAAACAGCTCATTGTCTCCTTGATTGGAACTTGCGAGAGTCATACTGTGTTTTATCAGTCCCTCATGCTTTTTTTTGGGGGGGGGGGAAGAGAAAGAAAATATTTGTTATAATACCTATTATATCATAAATACTGTCACAAGTTTGAATGTGAATTTTGGTCATATTTTACATTGATATAATGTACACCTGACGCACAAATCATTTTTCGAAATGTTCCCCCTTGGCCTTGATGCAAATCGAAGACTGTCCGGCTACTGGTCAATAGCATTACGCAAAACGTCCATGGGAAAATTGTTCACTGCTCGGGTCAAGGATTGTTTCAGACTGTCAACAGATAGATGCCGTTTATGGCAGATCTTTTCCTGCAGGACTGCCCAAAGTTTGTAGTCCAACGTGTTAAGGCCCGGGCTGCTAGAAGGCCAATCAGCGGTAGAAATGAAGTCGGGGACGTTCCGCGCCAGCCAGTCCTGGGTTGTTTTCGCTTTGTGGCCTGGAGCAGAATCCTGCTGGAAGGTACATCTTTCTCCAGGGAACATGGTAGTAAACAGTGGTTTCACTATAGGTGTTAGCACTGTGTCCTGGTACACCTTGGCAGATGTTTTAACACCTTGTTCGTAAAAATGCATCTGGGTTGTGCCTGAGTAGCTCACTCTCCACCAAACCATCACTGAGGCAGAATTATGTATCCTCTGAACTTTTGGAATTACCTCAGCAGCTGCAGTAGATGACGTGGCATACACACGGTCATTTTGGGTGTTGTTGGCCTGCTCAATTGTGAACACCTTTTAGTCAGTGAACAGAATCATTCTATGCAGATTGTTGGCGTAACGCCGCAACAGTCTCTTTGATTTAAGGACCCTCTGCGACATGAATGTTTGGATCAGAAAGTGGTCAGTCCGCCTCTTATAAGCCTGTAGATGTAGGCTACTCCTGAGCACACGAGACATGAAACTTCTGCTGACGTTCATCTCAGCAGCCATCACACTTTGTGTTCAAACAGGATTTCCTCGAATTCTTGCTGCGACTGCTTTCTGGACCTGCGGGGTTCGTACCGTTGGTGGTCTGCCACTCCTTGCGCGGTCAGCTGCCGTTTCAGTCTTGTGTATCTCTGTATGGCGCGATACACGAATCTCTTGCTGATTTGTAGGGGTTTCAGGAGGTTGAAAATCTCATTTGCTGTCTTCCCGACCTTGTGTAGTGCAATTACTGCTACACGATTTTCGTAATCGCCCACTCCATCACAACTCAGTACAATATCAACGTATGTCATGAACAGTCAAACACACACTACATGCATCTTCGGCTTTATACACAGATGGCAGCACTGTGCCACTCCGGATGCCTACACCGCACTCCAAACTTTGTGACAATATTTATGATATAACTAGGTAAAATAAATATTGAGTAGGATATTGTTTTCGTACAGTATAAAACAGTTTACTGCGTTAGCAATTCTGACATCTTCTTCACTCCATATTTTGGTAAGAAGCAGAAGTAACAGATATTTGAAATGGATGTAGTATAATAATTTAGTACTAAGATCTATTCCAGGCAACCTGATAGGAAACTCCCCTTCCTCCCACCACTCTCCAGTACGGAGGGGAAAAGCAAGCCGTTGACCTTCACAGGGAGGGAAGCTTTTCTAATAAACAGAATCGTGTACACACTAAATTCGTACGTCAATTCGCTCGCACCTGATGGTGAGAAAGCACTGCTGTTTTTACCTGTCAACTCCGACTAACAAACTATTACTGTTTTTAATTTTTGTCTTTAAGAAAAGTATTTTTTACTATTTATGTATTAAAATTTTGGTTTTAGTCCTATTTATTAAATTGCATTTCTAGAAATAAGAACTAATTCGTTATAAAGTTAATTTCCATAATTGTTTCACTTAAGAATCGGGAGAAAAAGCAAACCAATCCTGTCGACATTCTGTCTTTATTTACAATTTCAAGGAAGGTAGTCTTCTGGCTGTCTGAATATCGAGTGCGCAGACTATCGACCTGTGCAAATATTGTATGAATTTAGCGTGTGTGGTAACTATATTATATATAGTGTCGTGTGAAATTAGTGCATATTAAATTGTATTTTGTATCCATTATGTTTTGTATAGTTTATATTATCTGAAACAAATTTTAGTGTATATTAAATTGTAAATAATTGCGTATTTAGTGCTTTGTGAAACGACAATTCATGATGCTTGCAGTAGTTCTGCGATAAAACATGAGCCCGGGACAGCGTTACGAAGTGGTGAGAAGCGTTGCATTTTGAATATGTTCCATGCTTTAAGAGAACAACACCCTAGTTTAACTGTTGAAGAATTCGCCGACATGACTGGGAATCTAGACTGTTGAAAATAATGAAATTCAAGTATGTATAGCACCCATTAATTGCATTGACCTCCAGACAAGAGTTCTGTAAGAACTAAAAACTTTTGTTGGGGCCGTGGTGGCTCCGTGGTAGAGCGTTTACCTCTGGGGCATAAGGCCCTGGTTCGATCCCAGCTCGTGCTTACTGGGCCAGCTCGTGCTTACTGGGCTTTGTGGTGGACAAGCACTGTTTTTGCAGATTTTCTCGGAGTTCTCCTGTTTCCTCCTACTTTTTTCTTTGCACTGTTTCATTCATTCTCGTCATCACAGTCTCCTTTAGCCTACCCGGCATAACTGCGTTACGTAAAACTCAAAGATTTAATTTCATTTCCAAACTTCTGTTACTCTCCCTCCCCCTCAACGGTCGTCAGGACTGTTGACAACTCCGTTTTTGTTAAAATAGTTTCGTAACAATTCAAAAGTCAATTTCCTCTATTATCAATTGGCTAAACTCAAGGCCAACGAAAGGGCCGGGTGAGGATTGCAACCGCACAAGGCGCCAAATTTTAGGGGATTTTAGGGGTGTCAAATTCACTATGATGGTTAAGCTCCAATATTATAATTTTGCTTGAAACGGCAGACTCAGACATGGGCCTGTTCAAATTACATAGCATCTGTAGTTACTACTTCGTGTCAGGCTTCAATCAATCTGGGATTGTTTTTTTTAAGTCCACCATAACAAAATTTCCCCCTTAATAAACTCAGAAGACTTCAATGTTGATGAATCTTGTATGGATGATGTTTTACCGTACATTTATCGCCGCGTATTAATAAACAACAAACAAAATAAGATACTTTGCCACCATCACATCAGGTGTACGTACGAAGAGAAAAACGTAGGAAAATGATTTCATTGAAAAATAATCAATAGAAACCAGGGTATTTGCCTGAGTTGAGGCGGCCGGGGCGAGACGCATTTATTCACTATTATCTGTTTGTATACATATGGTTATTTTTCTTCTGGTTCTTTTTAATGTAAGAACACATGTATATAAGAGAGAAAACAAGAAATGTATTATTATTATTATTATTATTATTATTATTATTATTATTATTATTATTATTATTATTATTATTATTATTATTATTATTATTATTATTTCAGGTTCTATTGTTATTATCTTAACGCACTGATAATTTATCCATACATATTGCACTTGGTTTCCGATTTTATATTATGAAATTAATGTATCAAAGCAGTAAATACCAATTCAATTACCAACCCTGACATCCCTTGCCATTCCAACATTATGTCATAACCCCGACTGCCAAAAAAGAAGGAAAATAAACAATACAACTGTTCAATAAAATTTCCATTAAAATGACACATGTGCTACTTACTCACTAATGCAGGTAAATGTAATTAAGTGTTTTAAAATACGTAGTGTTATTATGAAAGTTGTAATTTATTATTTAGGCCTAGACATATTTAGATACACTCTATACCTCCGTGTGCGGGGGCTGATGGTGGAAAACGGAACACCAACATTCACCTGTACTTGAGCGTGGTGGGGGAAAAAACTTCTTCTTTTTCCTATCCTTTTATGTGAAACAGAGAATAGTATGAAGGTCTGTGCGTATTTGTTTTTGTGTGTTTTATTACTGTATAATTATATATGTTAGATTTAAGATGTAGTTTGTTAGTTGGTGCCACAGGTGATAAGTGTACTTGTGTTTAGGTAAATAATATGAAAAATACATTACAAGTGGGCCGTAAATACAGGCACTGACAGTGTACTATTTATCTGTGTTAAAACTTCTTGTTGATAGGAAGCCCTTGTACTTGAGAAGATAATTTGTGTGCTATGACTTGCGTAAACTGTATTTTCCTACAAAAACTAATAAGAAAAAGAAAATAGCTGTATTTTAGAGACTGAGGAGTAATTACAAAGCAGTATTTGGAGAATGATAGTTATAAAAGTTTCAGTAAATCAAAATTCTAATTGGAACCGTTCGTTAGTTGATGCTGATGTTGATCTAATATGCTGTTTACATAGTTTTCTTCCAATAAACTAGTGTTTTATCAATATTGGGTCTTATTTACAAAATTAAATAAACAGATTTTAGAAAATTTTGAAATATATCTATATTAGCTTCTAAGTGTGCGGACTCGAATCTCCGAAGTGCAAGAGATTATAGTAGAGAAAAGGTGAGCGTATGTAAACAAAGTAAATTTTGGGATGTGAAGTCGTGACCGCTTCCGAAGTACCACGTTCTAGGAGCTTCTGAAATTTTAGAAACATTTGGACTAGAAATTCAGTGTTGTAAGATTTTTTTATAAATACCAATTTCGGAGTCAAAAATTTTAGGTCGACATTTTTTTTTCTTTTTTTAAGTACTTAACCTAGGAAGTTGAAGTGCTCGTGTTTCGTGTTCATGCCTGGCTCTTGATTGGGTTATCAAATCTCAGTCCAAGGTCCGAAGTGTGCATACGAGCCACGTGAAAGTCAGCGACCGAGTTTAAGTCAATGCTTTGTCCTGAGTTCGAATCCAGGCTTGTATTTGAGTCTTCCGTTCCATATTGCACTGGAATGGCATGTACACCAAGGGCTTGTTCTCTGAACGGGTGTAGGCCTAACCTAGTACAGAGGAATAACCCCTTCGGGTAACTGCTTGTCCATGGTAATGTGGAAAGGTGACATCATCATCCTTATTATCATCGAGTTCCGCAATACAGTAAACACGTAGTAGTAGTAACAAGTCAGCGTAGTAGGTATGACAGCATATAGAGAGTAGTTAGCAGTTCATTCGTTTTCGAACAAGTGTCGATCTAAGGTAAACGAGAGAAAATTCAATTAATCAATCAAATCTTAGTTATATTGTTTTCTCTTTTTCTGAAAGTAAAAAGCAGATACACTGATGTCAATGTATACAAAGAGGTGGCAACACTACAGGCTTCTCATTTGGTAACAGTGTTTAACGGAATACGGCGCCGCCTCCAAACACCATGAAGTTTGTCTCACACTTTACAACAATATGGCCTGGCCAATGATAAGTCAGACATTTCTATTTTTTAACCGATAATACACAAGTAGTACATTTAGTGTATGAAAAAAAGACACTATCTGTTATCGCCCTTTTAGTAGAGGCAATATACGGTTTGACCCGGAAATAATTGCAACACAAAAGTTTTTTTCGTCTATCTCTTCCAAATAGCGTTGCTAATAATATATTCAAAATCCGCTTTCGTAATGCTTGGGGAAAGTCCGCCATCTTGGATTCAACATGGCGGCCACACCGAGGCATCGACTCACACTTAAATGACAATATCTACTCACAGATTTAAGCTGAAAACTTCGTTCCTGCGCCATTTTCAAGATAATAGCATACCTTAAGAGATGCAAGTTTGCATGCCTCTACGTACCACCGCCATATTGAAAAATGGCGGCGATTATTAAAAATATAGTTTCTTTTTCAATTGGCAATAATGTTTTATTGGAAGATAACTCAGAAACTAACAGAGATATGCAGAAATTTCTTGAAATAAACGTAAAACCTCATGATCTTAGCTTTCCAACGATGGTACTTATGTTCGTTTATCTTACAAAGTAACGGAGCTAGTCGAATTTATGTGGCACTGGGTGTGCGATTTTCGGTAATATGACTTTTTTCTCAGGTTCCTGCTAGAAGCTAAGTAGACGCAGTATACGGATTGACCAGTAAATAATTGCAACACAAATAATTTTTGAACCAGGATGTGTAACAAGGTTTATTTAGCTACATATTAAAAATCTTCTACTCACCTCCTTGGGGAAAGTCCTCCGAAATTTCGAAAAATATGACTTCTGAGATTTCGTTCAGATGTCGCTACAGATCGCGATAATCCATCATTGAAATGAAAGATGTGAAAAATTGCTCAAAATTACGATATTTCTTCAGTCCTTGTTATGGTTAACGCTACATGTCTATTTGAAAGGCAAGAATTAAAACAGTGTAGCAACCTCTTCACTGAAAAAAATGTCCTCGTCTTTACAAAGTTTACACCGTTTTCCACATTATCATAAGTTTCTTCCAGGCAATTGTCATTAATTTATATTAGTAATAGATCATGTTTCTGGCATGAATACTTCATGTCTCTATTGTTTTCATGTATGTGTATATATAATGGGTAACAATTAAAACAGTGTAGCTATCTAATCATTAAAATGAATGATCATCTTCATAAAATTCTAGAATTTCTTTACACATTACACAAGTTTCTCTCACATAATGCCCACATTCAATATACAAACTATATCTACTTTGCACCGCATACGTGTATGTTCATACCTTATATGCATATTCAATACATAAAAACTACATTAATAACTAAAACTAATAATTTTCATTTTCAAAAACTTCAGTTTTGTCTCACATTATCAAAATATTTAACCAGAAACTGGTCACAAATTGATGTACAAAACTGTCCATACTCCTTGCATCAACACACCATACTGACATAGTTTTCTGCGGATATGTATATTTAGTAAATGGCAAATAAGCAGCACACCAACCAGCATAGAGATATTTCATTGAAGAGGATGAGTAGGGATGCAGCTGATACAAAAAAAAAAAAAAAAAGAAAAAGAAACACTTGATTTCTTAACATTATGTCAGCCGTTCCGAACTGAAGAGGAACTTATTAATATTACGAACGGTTTAACTGCCCAAGATCGTGTCAATGTTGATAAAGCAAAATGTGTTGGACAAAATATTTTACCGAAAATGAAGGAAAATTCGTCAGACTCATTCATATTTTCGAAGAAGGATAAAGCCATTACAATGGCAGACAAGAAATCCATAGATTAGCAATTATTGCTATGAGAGGAAACATGAATCTAGACGACGTTTTCTCCTATGAGCTTTGTTCTGTTCCAAGAACTTTATTTGAAGATTATGAGAATTTACGACCAGCAAATAAATCAGCACTGGCTAATGCTTTATGGAAAATGACAAGTTCACCTTCAAATACACCAACGTCTTGTAAATATGTGATTGACGGTGGATGGTTGCTCCACCAGGTCAATTGGCCAGTGAATCATACATTCAAAACAGTATTTGAGTCCTACCTTTCTTACATGAAGACACACTTCAGTGACGCTTCAGTTATTTTCGATGGTTACATTAGTGGTCCATCGATAAAAGATTGCACACACCTAAGGAGAACTAGAGGTTTGAGCGCTCCTGAGTGCTCCTTTCTCCAGAAATGAAACTTTTTATGAAAAGGGAGAGACTAATTCGAAAATTGGGTTTGGAGCTTTCTGCTGTTGGATTTCAAGTTTTGTATTCAGACAGGGATGCTGACACACTGATAGTCAACACAGCTATTCAAGAGTCACGAAACCAAGATACTTGTGTTGTTGGAAATGATACTGATCTGCTCATTCTTCTCCTAAGTCTATCACCGTCAAACACGATTGCTTTGTTTTATAAAACAGAAACTAGGCTTTGGGACATTAAATCTACGAAAACAGACCTTGGCGAACTCTGTAACAGTCTTCTATGTATACATGTATTTCTTGGTTGTGATACAACATCACGATTTTTTGGAAAAATAAAACAAGTGGCATTATAACTAGCTAATTCCGATGAGGCCTTTAATTCTAAAAATGCCTTTAAAGAAGAAATTATTCCTGCTGGAGAACAGGCAACAGCAAGGCTGTATAAATGCAAGGAAGATGAATCTCTTGTTGCTTTAAGAATAAGAATGTTTTCTAGCAAAATCAGTACAGCAAAAGATTTTGTACGACCAGAAAACCTTCCCCCTACTCCTGATGCACTTAAATATCATTATCTGCGTGTTTACTACCAAATCATGGAATGGAAGAGTCTATCCTCTCAAATGCGACCAGAAGATTGGGGATGGCGACTACATACGGGAATGTATTTTCCAGTGATGATGGACAGGAAAACTGCTCCTGATAATATATTGGAAATCATTCATTGTAATTGTCATGGAAATTGTATAAGCATGAAGTGTTCTTGCAAGAAGTATGGTCTGTTTTGTACATCATTTTGTGGACAGTATCTGGGACAAACTTATGATAATGTAGAAAGGGAATCAGAACATTCTGACAATAAAGACGACTTGTTTTAGTAATTAGGTTGGTGTGCTGCTTATTTGCCATTTACTAAATATACATATCCGCAGAAAACTATGTCAGTATGGTGTGTTGATGCAAGGAGTATGGACAGTTTTGTACATCAATTTGTGACCAGTTTCTGGTTAAATATTTTGATAATGTGAGACAAAATTGAAGTTTTGAAAATGAAAATTATTAGTTTTAGTTATTAATGTAGTTTTTATGTATTGAATATGCATATAAGGTATGAACATACACGTATGCGGTGCAAAGTAGATATAGTTTGTATATTGAATGTGGGTATTATGTGAGAGAAACTTGTGTAATGTGTAAAGAAATTCTAGAATTTTATGAAGATGATCATTCATTTTAATGATTAGATAGCTACACTGTTTTAATTGTTATCCATTATATATACACATACATGAAAACAATAGAGACATGAAGTATTCATGCCAGAAACATGATCTATTACTAATATAAATTAATGACAATTGCCTGGAAGAAACTTGAGATAATGTGGAAAACGGTCTATACTTTGTAAAGACGAGGACATTTTTTTCAGTGAAGAGGTTGCTACACTGTTTTAATGCCAGAAACATGATCTATTACTAATATAAATTAGTGACAATTGCCTGGAAGAAACTTGTGATAATATGGAAAACAGTGTAAACTTTGTAAAGACGAGGACATTTTTTTCAGTGAAGAGGTTGCTACACTGTTTTAATTCTTGCCTTTCAAATAGACATGTAGTGTTAACCATAACAAGGACTGAAGAAATATCGTAATTTTGAGCAATTTTTCACATCTTCTTTCATTTCAATGATGGATTATCGCGATCTGTAGCGACATCTGAACGAAATCTCAGAAGTCATATTTTTCGAAATTTCGGAGGACTTTCCCCAAGGAGGTGAGTAGAAGATTTTTAATATGTAGCTAAATAAACCTTGTTACACATCCTGGTTCAAAAATTATTTGTGTTGCAATTATTTACTGGTCAATTCGTATACTGCGTCTACTTAGCTTCTAGCAGGAACCTGAGAAAAAAAGTCATATTACCGAAAATCGCACACCCAGTGCCACATAAATTCGACTAGCTCCGTTACTTTGTAAGATAAACGAACATAAGTACCGTCGTTGGAAAGCTAAGATCATGAGGTTTTACGTTTATTTCAAGAAATTTCTGCATATCTCTGTTAGTTTCTGAGTTATCTTCCAATAAAACATTATTGCCAATTGAAAAAGAAACTATATTTTTAATAATCGCCGCCATTTTTCAATATGGCGGTGGTACGTAGAGGCATGCAAACTTGCATCTCTTAAGGTATGCTATTATCTTGAAAATGGCGCAGGAACGAAGTTTTCAGCTTAAATCTGTGAGTAGATATTGTCATTTAAGTGTGAGTCGATGTCTCGGTGTGGCCGCCATGTTGAATCCAAGATGGCGGACTTTCCCCAAGCATTACGAAAGCGGATTTTGAATATATTATTAGCAACGCTATTTGGAAGTGATAGACAAAGAAACCATTTGTGTTGCAATTATTTCCGGGTTAGGCCATTTTTTCTCGTTTGTTTCTTCTACTATTTCTGCTGGTCTCTTGGCTATCGCGAGCACCTTTGGTTCACAAGATCCTGAGTTTGATTCTCTGTGAGAGAACATTGAAATTTGATCTCATTACGGTGGCTCAGATTCCTTCCTTAATTATAGGTTTACATCTCGAAAGCTTCCGTGCTGAAAAGGGACTTTAAGCTCGAACTCTAAACTAACTATGTATTACTGCTTTTCCACTATGGAGAATGGTGTTGAAACTGTAAATAATTGATTTTTACACTCCCAGTTTGAATGGAGGGGCAAAGATTGAAAAGAAACTTCTGCTTGGGACACTGAAGAAATGTCTTCTTTTATCTTTCTTACATTAAGGAGATTAATATTGAAACCGGAAGATGTAGTAGAGAAATGAGGGAGGAAATGGAATATTTTTTTCTTGAGACGGTAAATTGATTACAGAAAACTATTTCTCGTTATACAACGTGTTAATAAAGTATACCGGCAAACTGTAAAAAGTAGTTCCTAAGGAATTCATCAAAATAAGAGGAAAAGTTCATATGAAGCTGTGGGAATGTGCATACGTTCAAAGCTAGAACTGTAAAAGACCATCGTAAAGTCAAATTTCAACATGCACTATTTCGAATTCGGAGAACTGTGGACTGGCGATCCTTATCAGCGTAAATAAGGTCAGACATACGCAATTCAAAAATGCATATTTCATCTATGTGCAATAGGTGTGCAATGAGTTCTCTGCACAGAATAATTTCCAGACATGCTCCTAATAGAATTGACAGATATGCTCTGATTTCAAGATGGGTTCAAAGTAGGTAAAAGGCAAATCTTGACCAGAGTACATACTAAATACCTTGGCGGAAAGTTGGAAGTATTAGGGACCCACCAGTGCCACGGTCCCTCATGCTCACAATACAGTGTGCTGCTATGTTTTGTTTTACGCTTGAATGTGAAATTACCGTGACAAAATATATTACAGCACATGTTATTTCGAACACGAGAAACCTTGGAGTAGGCGGTGCCTAACACTTCCGATTTTCTGTCGAACCATTCCTTCTTCCTCGTAGTTAAGACTTGCCCTTTGCTCATTTTGGACCCACCTTGAAATCAGAGCACACATGAGAATTGTGTTAAACCATATATGGAAATTATGTACTGTAGAAAATTTTATGCATAACCATTGCCCAATGGTAAAATATAAATTTATGGACTGTGTATGTACGACTTATTTTCTTCTTTAATATGGATCTCCAGTTAACGGTTTTTCGAATTGGAAATAGCGCGTGTTGATATTTACCTTTTCTGCTATTTTGTACAGCCCTAGTTCTGAAACCATTATACACTTTTCTCTACATGAACTTTTCCTCTTGTTTTGATGTGAGGAGTCATCTCTTACAGTTTGTTGGTATAGTTCATTAGCACCCTGCATATATAACTAACTAACTAGCTCTATGGCCTATGGAACCAGAAGCTTCAATGCCGCTTTCACAAAAGCTCTCCACTGACTTTTATCCTTAGCTAATTGCATCCAGTTTTTACTTTGTATTCCAATCTATGCGAGATCCATCTTAATATTGTCCTTCCTTCTGCGTCTAGGTCTTCCTAATGGTCGTTTTCCGATTGGTCTTCCAGTCAAGACTTTGAAAGCATTTCTTCCATTCTAGCTACATGACTTTCTTTCATTCTGGCTACATGACCTGCCCACCTAAGCCTCCTAGACTTGACGACTCTAACAATGTTGGGTAAACCGTATAAATTATGTAGTTCCTCGTTATGAAGTTTCCGCCACTCCCACTCCCGTTCCTCTTGGGTCCGAATATTCGTCTCAGGGTCTTTTTCTCAAGTACTTTCAGTCTATGTTCTTCCATCAGGCTAAGCGACCATGTTTCGCAAACATACAAAACAACAGGCATGATGATTGTTTTGTATATTTTAAGCTTCAGATTCGTCGACAGAATTCGCGACGACAAGAGATTTTGAACCGAATAGTAACACGAATTTCCTGCTTTTAGTCGACATTTAATTTATGATTCTCCTCTGTTAAAATTTATCCTAGATATTTGAAACTATCCAATTTATCAGAAGTATTATTTAACATTTTAACGCATCCATAATTTGCTGTATTACGGTCCCGACGCACTTCCATGTATTTAGTTTTCTCTTCATTTACTTCTAAACCCATGTAACCGCAAGCGTTTAATAAGATCTCAGCATTTCTTTCTATTGTACTCCTATCATCCCCTATTAAATTTACATCATCAGCATATGCCATAACCTGGTGAATACCGTTCAACTCTAGGCCCTTTTTGCTATCTTTGATTTTCCTTATGGCGTATTTCAGAACAAAATTAATTAATAATGGTGACAACGCATCTCCTTGTTTCAAGCCATTTTCGTCGTGAAAGCTCATGGACAAAAAATTTCCTACCGGGACTTTACTTTGGGATTCATTTAAACATATCTTAATTAATCTAATTAGCTTTCTCGGTATTTCAAGTTCTGTAAGAAAGTTGTATAATGTTTCTCTCCTAACCGAGTCGTAAGACTTTCTAAAATTAATAAATAGTTGATGTACCGGGGTATTGTATTCCCACTTTTTTTACGAGTGTTTGGCGAATGGTAAATATTTGGTCGATAGTTGATCCATTTCGTCTAAACCCACACTGATAATCTCCAATAATTTCATCTGCGTATGGGGTTAATCTTGCTAATAGAATATTTGAAATGATTTTTTAGGATGTTGACAGAAGAGAAATTTTTCGATAATTATTACAGTCAATTTTGTAGCTTTCTTGTGAATTGGAACAATTATTCATTCTTTCCACTCTTGTGGCAATTCTTTCTTGTTCCAGATAGGGAGAATGATCTTGTGTATCTTGTTCCACAATTTTTCGCCTCCAGCTAAAATTAACTCAGCCGGAATTTCATCTAAACCCGGAGATTTGTGTTTCTTTAATTTCTTTATTGCGGTTTCTATTTCTATTCGATTGGGTTCTGGAATGTACGGTTCTGCGGTGTATATCTCCTTTTCTCCACGCACACTAGTTTTTGGTTGCGTGTTAAGCAAATCGTCAAAGAAATCTTTCCATCTATTTAAGATGCTATCCGTATCAGTGAGAACTATACGGTCAGATTTCTTTAATATATAAGCACGAGGTTGATAGCCTTTCTTAAATTCGCTGATCCCCTTATACATGTCTCGGATGTTTTAATTTTTACTATTATCTTCAAGTTCCTTAATTTTAGCTTTCAAAAAATCGCGTTTCTTTGTTCTAAAAGTTTTGGATGTTTCCCGTCTGATATCTGTGAAATTTTGTGTAGTTCCCTGCAGAAAGAAAGTGGTTTATTTCTACCACTTCTTATTTGAATAGAGGGTTAATGGAGGAAATACAATCTGTTCCTGGAATGCTGAATCGATTCCAGGAAATCGCTTCTCGCTATTTGTTTCTACAATTGTTCCTCTGATTCCTTCTGACTGATCCCTATAAGACGTCCTATGCGTACGCATAGCATAGTTTGTTAAGTCTAAAACTGCAGGCAGAACTAACCAATCTAAGCACGGTCTTCTGTCATATAAAAATTATTTTCTCTCTAGTCAAAGAAAACTGTAGCCTATTTTGATATATTTTTTCCACAGTTATTGAAAGATCACATTATTGGGCAGGAATATTTGTTCGGAGATGACTATACACATCAAACATGTTATATGGTTTGTTACTAATTGCTGTTTCAATTTCTCCATCCAGTAACTAATATGAAGGGGTATAGAAAGTGTTGAAGTTTACGCACACTTTTTTTGTTTTTTTTTCTTTCGATTCTGCAACAAAAATGTCGGAGTCTAATTATCAATCTAGGTGTGATGTTCTATCTTCTTTGACACATGTCAGATTTCTCGCCAGAAAGGAGTTCAAAAACATGCTATTGTCCATTTTTTGAATCACTTTTTAACTAGAGCAGGGCTACAAGTTTGGATCTGACGAATATTCTGAATCAATTCTGCGCATGTTGTTACACCAGATGTTAAGCCAGAGTTCCGAATAAAATACACAACATTTTGCGTAACACATGTCTAGTTAGAATTATAACAATTGTCTTGAACGAATAGTTACAATTATTAAATTTTTGCTTATCTCCGACGTTCAGTTTGTGCTTGTGTTTGTCTAGGTTCTATTCTATCTACTAGGTTATCAGGTCAAATGATGTAAACGGATCGAATGGTACGAACGATCCTATCCAGTCTATCTGTTTCATAGGGTAAAAATACAATATCGATTCAAGAGGCAGGTTGTGCTGAATCAATTCAATTTCCGAACACTCGTCTAATTCTTCGTCTAAATATTGGTAGGGAGTACTAATTTCCTTTTGACTGAATTATTATGTTATTTCAAACTACAGATTTATAAATTGTTATCATTTCTGCATATAACACTAGTCAACAAGATTTTGGCACAGAAATGAAAATACATGATTCTAATAGACCTTTTCACGTAGAATTCGAATCTGCAATCTGTGTTTCGCCGTCACCCTCAGTTTTCTCGTGACAGAGGGATTTTCGGAAAATTTCCTCTCAAATTTCTCTCTCTCTCTCTTTTTTTTTTTTTTTTTTTTTTTTTTTACAATTTTTGTACCTGTAGCTCGGGTACCCTTAGGTATATAAACACACAAATTGTATTGTATGCTAGCATGATTTATACTTAGTAAACCCTCTAAGTTTCATAACAATCGCATTATTCCCTCTACAGAAACTCTACAGAAATAAAGATATTTATATAAAAATATGCTATGTGTACTGTTCATTTTACCATATTCATTAGTGCAGATTAAATCACACATAACTTTTACGAAAAGTACAATATAAGCATGGTTTATAGCTCATTGGACTTCCAATAAAACATATTTTCAAGGATGTGTATACCATGTTGCCATTTTTGTATGAGGGAATTTCTAGAGGGATTTTGTTGGAAATTCCCTCCAAAAAGTAGTTTATAAGATTTTTTGTCTGAACTTGCTATTTGTATATAGTGATACAGAAACAAGAACTGCACTAAAACATAGTTTTATGTCTACTTAATAAATAATGTTAATTTCATGTGAATCGCATTATTCTGTCTAGAGATATAAACTGTTGTGTCTATTTATAGGTAATAAAGAATATACTATGCAAGACTTTTACCAAACACAAAAACCTAACGTTGGTGTATTGTTGTCGGCACATAGATGGATACTCAAATACAAGCACAAATACACGCATGCTTTCTGTGGAAAATAAGTCACTTTTTAATATTTTGATCTGGCAACAATGTATTAAAAATTGATGACTCACGTAGCCTGATGACTGTTAGTAGCGTTGAGTGACGGTCCAAGCTGGACGTGTTTTTAGGTGTGGCCGCATGTAAGTTGAAGTGTTTGTCCATTGTGGATTTCAAATAGATTCTGTTGTGTGGTGATGCAGTGAGTTAGATTAAGTTTGTGCTGCTTCATGATTGATGGAGTGTAGATTCGTGTGTGTATATGTGTGTGATACCTTACAGGATACAAGATGCCGAGGAAGTGTGTAAATCACCCGGACAATTTCTCTTATGTATGTGGGGAGCTGACATTTAAATCGCAACGTCGATGTTTCACTCCACTTGTGAGGAAGTGTTATCAGATATTTTGGTTGCTGTGTAGGAGACCAAGATAAGAATTGGGCTCCTCACTACATTTATTGTATTTGCATGAAACGTCTTATTGGGTGGGCAAATGGTGAACGAAACATGAACTTCGCAGTACCGATGATCTGGAGGGAACCAAAAGATCATTTTTCAGACTGCTATTTTTGTATGACACAGATAAAAGGAATAACCAGTAAATCTAAGCACACAGTACAGTACCCTAATTTGCCATCAGCAATTAGGCCAGTTCCACACAGTCCAGAATTATCTGTACCAGTACCTCCTGCTCATCTTACGGTAAATGAGAATTACGTACTTGATGCAACTACTGAAATTCCAAATGAAGAAGATGATCCTACTTATGTAGGAAGCACATCTACATTGGATCCCCATCTGACAACTCAGGGTGAACTAAATTACCTCGTACGGGATTTAAAACTCTCCAAGGTACAGACAGAACTTCTTGCTTCTATACTTTAAGGCTGGAATCTGCTCCACCGTGACACTAAAGTGTGTATTTTTCGAAATCGTCATACAGAGTTTCAAAACTACTATTCTCAAGAAAATGATTTAGTGTATTGTAATAATGTATGTGCTGTGGTGGATACACTCGGACATTCACATATAAGTTCAGAGTGAAGATTGTTTATTGACTCTTGCAAAACTAGTTTGAATGCTGTTCGTTTGCACAATGGCAACAAATTTCCTTCAGTGCCTTTGGCTTATGCAACTAATATGGAGGAAACCTGTGAAAACATCAAAATAGTGTTAGAAAGAATTCAGCATGAGAAATATAAGTGGACCGTTTGCTCTGATTTAAAAGTTATTTCTTTGTTAATGGGTTTGCAGCTTGGTTATACGAAATATTGTTGTTCCCTCTGCGAATGGGACAGCAGGAACAAAGCGGAACATTACATCAAGAAGGAATGGCCAAAGCATGTATTAACTCCTGGACAGAAGAATGTTTATTCCTCACTGGTGAGCCCTGATAAGATAATTCTAACTCCTCTTCACATAATGTTGGGGCTCTTCAAAAACTTTGTTAAGGCAATGGACAAAAGTAATGCAGGATTTTGTTACCTGAAGGAAGAATTTCCTCGGGTTAGTGACGCTAAAATCAAGGAAGGGATTTTTGTAGGCCCACAAATAAGATGTTTGATTCGTGACCAAAAATGTGAGGATCTCTTAACTCCGGTTGAGAAAGCAGCTTGGTGTTCATTTAAATGTTTAACAGAGAATTTTTTAGGAAACCAGAAAGCCCCCAATTACCGTGAAATTGTGAGTAATTTCCTGCAATCTTTCAAAGAAATGGGTTGCAACATGTCCCTTAAAGTTCACTTTCTAGACTCCCACCTGGATTTCTTTCATGGGAACCTTAGTGCTGTTAGTGATGAGCATGGGGAACGTTTTCATCAGGACATTTCCTCCATGGAGAAAAGATACCAGGCACAGTGGAGTTCACAAATGCTAGCTGATTACTGTTGGACACTCAAAAGAGATGTTCCAGAAACCAAACACAGAAGCAAGTCGACAACTAAAACAGTTTAGTTAAGGTAAGTAAGTGTTCATTTATTAAGAAGGCACCACTCACTTCTTTTGTATTATTTATTAAGTAGACATAAAATTATGTTTTAGTGCAGTTCCTGTTTCTGTATCACTATATACAAATAGCAAGTTAAGCCAAAAAAATCTTATAAACTACTTCCAAAAAATCCCTCTAGAAATTCCCTCATACAAAAAATGGTAACATGGTGTATACATCATTGAAAATATGTTTCATTTCAAATCGAATGAGGTATAAACTGTGCTTATATTGTAATTTTCTTGGAAGTTATATGTGATTTTATCTGCACTAATGCATATGGTAAAATGAACAGTACACATAGCATATTTTTATATAAATATATTTATTTCTCTAGAAAGAATAATGCAAAGAATAATGCGATTCTTATAAAACTTAGAGGGCTTACTAAGTATAAATCAAGCTAACATACAATATAATTTGTCTGTTTATATACCTAAGGGTACCCGAGCTACAGATATGAAAATGTAAAAAAAAAAAAAAAAAAAAAATTGAGAGGAAATTTCCCGAAAATCCCTCTATCACGGGAAAACTGAGGGTGATGAAGAAAATCTGAATGCGGATTCGAATGCTACGTGAAAAGTTTTATTAGAATTAGGTATTTTCTTCCATGTGCCAGAGACAAAGTATTTTTTTGTCGACTAGTGTAATGAATGTTATTACAGTGAAACCTGTCTATGTTGGCCACCATCGGTTCCATTGGAAAGTGGCCAACTTAGACAGGTGGCCAACTTACAGAAAATAAGTATGATTGGTGTATTTTTAGAATAGAATTTCTAGTATTACTTGATTGTAAAATTTTAATAAGCAATCGCACGACAGGTAGTTTTAAATAATGTATATACAGTAATCATAACACTATATAGTACTAGAAAGAATTACTTCAGTCCTGAAAACTAGTCTGGTACACTTAATTATTCAGATTGAAAACACAATAACATAAACAACCATAAAATAGAAACATATATAGGCAGTTTATTGAAATTGATATTGTAGCACACTGAGGTATTCAGATTGAAAACAGAAAAGCAAAATTATAAACTGAACGATTTATGTGCAGTTTATATGACTTTTTTCGACAGTAACAAATATTTTTTGTAGATACATTTTGAAAAAAATAGCAAATCAGTTATTATACAAATTTATTCATGGTGGTTCATTCTAAACGTACTTCTTTTATTACTTTTGGCACATATGCACATTCTAATTTTGTAGTTAACTAATTCTTGTTAATGAGCAACAAGTGTTTCCCTCGGAGCAAAGTATGTTTTGAGGGAATTCATATCTCAAAACCTTCGCTACCTTTCGACAAGCCGTCAGGTGCCAATAGTTGGCAATTGACATGGTTAGCATTAACCTTGAAAATTTTCCGGAATTACTAAAGCTTCCCACTGATGAATGGAGCTGATATAGCTAATGGTTTTACCAAAACAGACAAGGTAAACAAATACGTACAACCATTTCCTGAATTCCTGTACGTGCTTTTTCATATTCACATCTTCCTTCACCACCCCATTCTGAGGGTAGCGTTCTGGTCATTGACCTCCAAGAACAAATCGTACGAATGTATGCTTCTTTGTGTTCAGTCACAAATACAGAACATCTGTCTCTTATATAGGAATACGAAAAAGTTAAGAAAAATAACAAAACGGTATTTTACGTGGCCAAGATACGCAAGTAAATTTATCATTATCATCATAGGGTAAACATTGCTTCAATGTGGCCAACTTCCATGATAGACAGGTGGCCAACTTACAGAGTAATAAGTAACGAATGTTTTATGGGAAAATGCAGGTTCAAGACGAACCAGACCAAGATAAGCAGGTGGCCAACTTAGAGAGGTGGCCAAGTTCACAGGTTTTCACAGTTCACATGCCTCAAGTTTTGAAGTATTGGCCACTCTAATATTCAATGTTTCATTTTCTCTTAAAATTTAGATCTCAATATTTTATGTATATTAGATAAATTTAATCAAGCTATTTCTAAAAAATCTACAAAGTATATCAGGCCTCTAGAATAGACGACGTAAGTGCCAATTATTAGTTTCGAACACGAACACTTGAGCAGTACATAAAACTTAGTACTATTTGTATTTGAACTGAAATTCAAGTCGTATTCGAAACGTATAAACCAATGACACTCTCAGAGAATATAGAAGAATAATGTTAATAGAATACGCTGCCACAAATAAGTAAAAAAAAAAATCTGGATTCATATGACGTTCTTATTTTAGATTTCTAATATCTAATCTTATGCCCATGAACATAAAAAGTAGTAGTGTTATGAGTACACCACGTAAAGAAGTTTGGTTAGTGTGGCGTTATATTTCCTCAATTAATATTGAAACAGAAAATGGTAATGAATCTCTACTATATCCGGTTTAAGTAGAGAGATTAGAATGGAGATGAGAGATACTCTTCGAACTCTTAATTGGTAACAGAAAACTACTTCCCGCTTTCCATTAAAGTTTGTATCTTATGCCAATCATTGTTAAAGTTGGAAGTGGTTGAATTTTACCACTTCCGGTTTAAATAGATTGATAAGATAGATGATTTATCTTCTTAGATCTCTAAATTGGTTCCAAAAAATCGCTTCTCGCTACCTCTGATCGTTTTTACTTTGTGTAAATTATTAAAACCGAAAGGTGTTTTGGAATATCTACCACTTACGATTTTAGTATATAGAGCTAAGGATGGAGATAAAATATATTCTTGCGATACATAATTGATTGCAGAAAAACTCTTCTATCATTACTACCGTTTTACACTTTAACGATCATCACTAAAACTGGAAGTGTTCAGTTCATAACATTTCCGGTTTTAATATTAGTTTCGAACACGAACTCGATTATTAACTTTTGACCATTTACATAGTGACCAAATTTGTTGATGATCCGTTACACAATTCTTGATTGTCTCCCGGCAGGACAGGGTAAGTACAGGGTGTTTCAAAACAACACTGACAACGTTTGGGAGGAGATTCCTGACATCAAGATAAGACGAAAAGTATAGACCAACCTGGTTGCACAAATGCTTCCTTTCGGAGTTATAGGCTGCCGAAATATGAAAAAATATACTTTAAAACTACATAGTTTCAATACTATGGGGCCTATCGTAGGCGGGTGGAGACTTCACTTAGAAACTAGTATGTGTCGTATCCAAATATCTATGTTTCAGAATCATGTGGTACCTACTTCCGCAACAATTTTTAGAGGTAGTTGGTGAGTACTTCAAATTATATGCCTGTTTTCAAACAGCCTCTATAAAAATTGTTGCGTGAGTACCTTAGGAGTTTGAAACATTTATTTTTGGATAGCGCACATATTAGTTGCTAAGTGAAGTCTTGACCCAATTACGGTAGATTCCATAGTATTGGAGTTATGGACCTTTAAACTTCATTTTTTCATGTTTTCGGTAGCCTATAACTTCGAAGGGAAGCATTTGTGCACAAAGGTTGCTCTATACTTTTTGTCTTATCTGAGTGTCAGGAATCTCCTACGAAACGCTGTCGGGGTTGTTTTTAAACACCCTGTATATAAAGAAGTTTAAGTAAATTAAACTCCTTTAAAAATTAATAGAAAAATTTATAGTTATTGTATATTTTTACTGCAGAATTTATCTAGGCTTTCTTGCTATATTTATCTCTAAGATAAGATTAAATATCATAATTAAATACAGAATCATCATGAGAAAAAATAGAATTAAGGATACTCTAATTACAACAATATATTCTACCTTCTCAATGCTAGTTACGTTATCTGCTATCTTTTCTTGATTGATCAAGCTATGAATACAAATGTAATTCAAGTTTGTCACAAAGTGTAATTCATTAAAAAAGGAACATTTGTTCCTTTGTAAATGTATTATAGAAATTTTAGTAAAGTTAAGAAAAAGAATGTTTTGCTTTTAGTAAAAATTTGAAGCAATAATGTTTCTCTGTAATAATTATTATAAATTAACTAAATAAATGGAAAAATATAAAACAGGTGAATCATCAATCAAAAAAAAATTATCAATGAAATTGCCATGTGAAGGGTGCCTGTTCTTAATTGTTGGATATGCATCTGTATTCTTACAGATTGTGTCACGAGCTTTTAACTTCATTGCATTCGTTTTAGTTCTGATTAGTTTGAAACACTTGTTCATTAAATTTCTAATAAATCAAAATTGGATATAATTTTAAATTCTTCAATTAACGGATATGAATCGCAAGCTGGAAAGATGCCAGCTTTTATAAAAAGTGATTCAATACCAAGTGCTAGCAATGGGAACTGTTTCCCTGGTGCTTCTAGAAGTGCTAATGCATTGCCCTGTCCTCATTGCGGAAAACATTATATAATTGCCAGAGGCTTAGCTATACGTATTGGTAAGAAACATCGGGTTGCGTGTGATGATGATGTTTGCTCTGATATCACCTTTAAGGTGGATCACTACCCGGAAGTCAGTACATATTTTAACTCATTGCCTTAACTACTACGCAATGAAACGTTACACATTATAAATATTGTACTTGCGCAGAACGCCATAATGCTTTGTTGCCAAATTTGTACGTTTACTGTAGTAGTCACAATAAGAAAATTCCTGGATTCTAGCGTTGCAGTTCGACAAGCGGAATTGCGGTAAGGGTCGAAAACTAATTTTTTTAGTAAGTATCCAAGAAGAATTCCATGATTACTTCCTTTATTATCTGGCATCAGTAAACACTCGACACTATCTGACAACGCCACACTATTTAAACAGCGTTTAGCATAGCATTGGGAACACCTAGTGATCCACTTTAATGCCTGTCTTCAGAGTAAAACTGCAAATGGTACCGACACTAAGGAACAAACCACAAAAGTTTTGACGATTTCTAACTTGGGCAAGATATTACTGTCATTAAGGTCCTCGACACATATTTTAAGACATGTTTCCAGGAGGTGCTTAATCAACGGTGGCTGATGCATTCGCAAAGGTGTTAAATCAGATGAAAATGTCAAATGATACAAAAGAGTGGATACAAACTATGATACAAACTATGTCTATTGCCATTTGTTGCTTTAAGTGCTCCCAAACAATCAGATAAAGTTAAGAATCTGACTTCTTAGGTGAAGCAGCGAATTCGTCTCTGGCGCAATAGTGGACATGACGCCTTAACCTGGCCTTCAATGAAGATGAACAAATCTCGATTAAACCATAAATTTTCTAATAATGTCTTGTTGAGAATAAAAACTTGCCGATGGTGACATCCGTGGAGCAGTACGTCTTTTAATTTTTGATGATACGGTTGAGGCTCCGGATACCTCTGTATTGGAGAGTCTGTTGGAAAAACATCCTGCCCACCCTGGCAATTTCATTGAGCCGGATCTTTCAGATGATCAACACACTTTTCAAGGAGTTTCGACTATGGAGATTCAAAACGCAATTCCTTTCTGTCAGGCAGCGCGGGAGGTCTAGATGGGCTTCGTCCTTCAATTCTTAAAGACTTCCTTTCTTGTTAACTACTGAAATCAAAGGAAAAACTCCTTAAATCCTTTTGTGATCTATTTAATCTAATCATTTCTGGAAAAGCACCAATTAAAGTTAGTCCGCTGTTTTTCGGTGCCAAACTTACAGCGCTGAGAAAAAAGGATGGTGGTATTCGGCCCATTGCGGTTCGGAATGTTTGGCGCAGAATATCGGCAAAAATCGTATGCTTTGGAATTCGTGAGCCAGTTAAGAACTTTCTATCCCCCCATCAGCATGGTGTTTGTGTTCCTAATGGTGCCGAGGCAGCTGTTCACTTAGCCCGAGTTTATTTCTCTTCTACTCACAATGCTACTAAGGTGGTTGTAAAGTTGGATTTTCGTAACGCATTTAATGAGATTCGTCTGGATACTGTGCTTGTCGCAGTGATGAATGATTTTCCTTCAATTTATCCGAATGTTTATCAATGTTATGTTCAACCAAGTGACTATTTTTCGACGGAAACACTTTTTTCTCAGAGAGATGTACAACAAGGTAATCTTCTGGACCCAGCACTTTTCCCTATAACTATTCACACTTTAGTTAAATCAATGGATACAGAATTAAACATTTGTGACTTAGATGACGGAGCAATTGGTGGTGAACTCGAGGTGGTTCATTCATCCTTAATAGAAATAAATAAGAAGGCAACACTTCTTGGCTTACATCTTAACTTTTCTAAATGCGAGGTTGGTTGTCTTCGAACAGATGAAACTACATTCGACAAAATCTTTAGAAAATTTAATGAGGCTGCACCAGGCATACGTCCTCTAACAATTCAGAATGTTTGTCTTCTAGGTGCTGCTCTCACCTTCAGAAGCACTCACTAACGTGCTATTGAATAAAATATTTAATTAAGAATTATTCTTGTCTCGACTTTCCTCAAATTCAGCCCATTCAGCATTTTTCCTTTTACAAGCATCTTTATCAATCCTTCGCTTACCTGTTTTTTTGTTTTTTTTTTTTTACGATACTTTCCATCTTGGCATAAGAGTTCTTTGCTGAAAAATATGATACTGTCCAGAAAACTGAAACTGACCTTCAATCAATTCTGAACTGCTCCTTAAATGACGACTCTTGGATGCAAGCATGTTTACCTGTTGGTTTGGGCGGACTTGGTATTCGACGAGGTGTGGGTATGGCGATTCCTACGTTCTTAGCGTCATACCACGGATCTCTGCGTTTAGTCGACGCTCTCCTTTTACTGGGTTATTGTTTGGACCCAGATGGTTCAGGTCAGGAAGGCTCTAATAAATGGGCAAGCTTAACAAATATAAACGTCCCAGTAATTAGCAAAAAGTGTTATCAGTCATCGTGGTATACACCACTTGCATCTCAATTACATAATCATCTGTTAAATCTGTTGTTGTTCCTGAAGATAAAGCCAGGCTTCTTGCTGCTTCATCTCCCGAAGCAGTTGCATGATTGATTGTGATACTTTCTCCGCCTTTAGGCCTTCATTTATCAAATGAAAGCTTTCGAATTGCTGTTGCCTTACGTTTAAGTTTAGCTATTTGTGAGCCTAATCGCTGTCCAGCTTGTGGAGATCAGGTTAACAAACGTCGCCCGCATGGCAAGAGCGCTGGTAGATTCGCCCGACACTCCTCCGTTAATGTTATAATACTACGAGTCATAACACAGCTGGAATTCCTTCAATAAGGGAACCTTCTGATTGCTGTCGTTCGGATGGAAAGCGACCGGATAGGATGACACTGGTTCCATGGATGAGAGGTAAATGTTTATTATTGGAGTTCACATGCGCTGATACATACGCTCATTCAAGGCTCCCTCTGTCAGTAATGAAAGCTGAAGCTGTTGCTAATTGCAGAAAAGCTGAAAAGCAAAGAAAATACAACAACCCTCTCGAAACTTTTGTTTTCACTTCAATCGCTATTGAAACCAGCGGGTTCAAGAAGTCTTGAATTCATTAGAGAGGTAGGAAGACGCATTTCTTGTGTTTCCTGAGAAGTTCGCTCCACATTTTATCTAATATAGCGCATATAGTAAATCGGGGGAATATGAGCACCGGGGTAAAATCAGCAGATTTAAGGTTTTGCCCCTCTATCTCCAGTTTCAGTCAGTGAAAATTTCCATACATGCAGTATTCAACATTTTTGGAGTGTGGTCTATGTGAGTGCAAACATGTTATCCGCTGTATCTTGTGTTTGAAGTAATCGGTATTTTCAAGGTAAATTATGTTTCAAGAGAACCTCATTATGATGGTTAATGTTATTTTGCATACTTGGGAAGTAACGTATATCGAAACAAGTTTAGAAATTGCACAAAATTAAGATACATGGCCGTGACGCCACAGCCAAGAGTTGTTCATAACGCTACTAAAGCCTTGGCGTTGACTCATTTTCGGTAGTGTTGCCAAGTTGATTGGGATGTTATATGATGGGGAATATGGGCATATCTAATAGGAGTAAAATGGGCACCAACAAAGAGGCACAGTGGAGAAGTTATTTTGCAACGATTTTAATAAAGCAATAGTATATTTTCCTTGTGAGTGAAATCAAACAATTTATGTTCAAAGCAGTTGGTAATTATTTATCTCCATCTGCTACTTTTCGTGCCAAAGGCCTGAGGCTTGAATTTCAAGACCATCTTCTTCCTCAAAATGCATTCTTCATATACGACTCAGGATAAGTGAATGCAGATATATTTTTCCTGTTTATTCAAGATTTTGTTCAGTTCTTAATACATTGTTATTAATAGTTGACGGACATGACTAACGCTCATTGTTCAAATTTACAGATGTTAATGTTCGCTAAAGATAATGGACTTACACTTATGTTTCCCTCCGCACACTACCCGCGCTATGCAGCCAGCCGATCGTACCTTCTTCAAACCTCTAAAGGAAATTTATTACAGGAATGTGTCTGCATTTTTGCGTTGTCATCGAGGACAATATATAACGAAACTAGAATTTTGTGAATATTTACTCAAAAGTGGAATGAATGTTCTAGAATTACACTTGCTATTAGTAGTTTTATATGCTTCTTCCCTTTCATCTTCTATGCTTTATGCTTCTAGTATCTTCCCTTTCGATCGATCAGCATTCCGGATTATCTATTTTCATACGATTAAAAACGTACTACGAACGTTGGAGAACATTAAATTGAACATAATTCCTTGCCATTTGATGATTTAAATCTAACTTGTAGTGATATTGAATTGTCAAATGTAGATAACCGATCGTCTTTCGGAAGTAATCCACAAGAACCTACACGTTCTTGTTCTTATTCTGTACCCGACCCTCATAGGCGAAGCAGCTCAATGAAAAGTAACATATACCCTATTGTAGTGTCATCAAAGAAACATTCTTCGTGAAAACTGACAGCTTCACCAAAGAAACATTTTGCGCGGAAACTTCTATGAGGACTTGAACCTATTCTTAAAATGGATAACTCCAAGAATGCCAACTCAAAGACAAGGAGCTAAAGAACTTTCATCTACAGCACATTGCTTTGGTGAAGAAAAGAAGGATGTCTACGGAACCACAAACCAAAGAGATCAAAAAAGAAGTTTGTGGCCAGTGGTTTCATGAGGACCATGAGTGTAAAAAGTGGATATGTTGTCAGAGTTACAGCTAATGGTACCACACTGAATGTGTTGAGTTAAGCCGAATGAAGTTACGTTTGTAAAAGATGTGTGTAATGCATTTGGAAGTACTTTGTAGTTTTTTAATAGTAGTCAGGTAAAGAAATTATATTTTCTTTTAGTCATAGAAAGAAATGTTAGTAACAAGTAGCTTTTTTATTGTAGTAGTGTTGTTTATTAGATTTTATTATATCTTTTTTCGGTTGTTATAAGCATTAGAGCAAGCAACACATACAGAATACATGATCTTGTTTTATAACTTAGATTGAAAATATTGCCATCCTGTATTTAGAGAGACATTTAATACTCAGAATAAAATGTATCCATATTGTCCAATGAATTGCCCATTTTACCCCTACAAGTTGGGGTAGCATGGGTCTTCAAATAGTTGTGTTTAGAACAGCATTACTAAAAGCTAAATGTTATGTTTTCATTTACGCGATGAGTGGTGAAAGTTAAAAGTATAAGCTATGCCTTATTGCTTTTTTCTTGTATAAGTTAATAAATACTTTTGTTATAAGCTGCTTTTTGCTTAAGGTGTCTATTTACTCTATCTGTTCCTATCCTAAGTAGTAACGTCTCGTCGGTCCTTGGAACTTTACCACCTGGAAAGGAACTGGATGAGGTGTTTGTACTCTAATAAAACTAATTTTATATATATATATATATATATATATATATATATATATATATATATATATATATATATATATATATATATATATATGTGTGTGTGTGTGTGTGTGTGTGATGTGTGTGTAACTGGACAATAGTTTTTTCTTTAGACGTTATAATTATAAATTTAAATTATAATTTATATTAATGCAAATTCAGTTTAGTTAAGAAATAATGTGATTTGATTGGTAATTTCATTGTTTCATGTTTAAGAAAATGTTTTGTACATGGATCTAAATTACCATTTGAAATTTTTTTGCTTGTAATTTTATTATTTTATGCTATTGTTAAACATCAGGTACATTTTCAGAAAAATTAATATATTTTTTTAAATTTTATATTGGATGAAATTTTTCTTCCTTTTAATTTTATTAATTATTGGAATAATTTTCATGTATTGAGATTTCTTTTCTAATGAAAATACTTAGTCTTGATTTTAACTTTAGGTCGAAAATGGAAATTTCGCTTGAATGTACACATTTCCCGCCAGTGCATTGGAACAACAAAATCTTAATATTTTTCACCCCTTTGTATTCTGTTCATAAGTGCATGAAATCCGGTACTATATCAATATGTGCCTGTGGTCTTTTTCAGGGAGAGTTCCAAGGCAAACATTAATTGTACCACATAATTTTATCTTGTTTATTTGAAGACTTTTCGTATGATACGAAATAAAGTATTTGTAATGTATTATTGATAAAAATAACTATAAGAGTGTTTATATGTTCCGGTTGATAAAGTTGTGATAGGTCATCATGGCCGCACTAAATGTGTATCTTATCTTACTGTTTAACACGTACTTACACGCATATACGCATTTCTTTTTATTATTCACTACACGTGATTTACTCAACAATTATGAATGTAAATAAATTGAATTAATTAAAAAGTTCAATATATTATTTTTCTTGGAAACTTCGTCATATTACAATCTCCAATTGATAATCAATCAGCTAAATCAACATCCTGCATATAGGTGTATATATAGAAGCATACTTTTAGAAGTCAGTTCTGATTCCGGTTTCATAGTAGTCCTACCAACAAAATGTATAAACTAGGAATTGTCTTTTTGATTGGTTCTGTGTTGGTATTCCAACAAGTGGCAGGACATGGATATCTGATCGACCCACCACAGAGATCATCCATGTGGAGGTTGGGATATGATGTTCCTCCGAACTACTATGATATGGGATTAAACTGTGGAAGTTTTCCAGTAAGTATCCTATTAATTCCACTGAAATATTGAGGACAGAAATAAGCATGATACACATCTCAAATTCTCGCATTAGATATAAAACAAGTACAATTTATAAGATTTTTCCGATTTACTAAAGTTGCCGAGTTATTAACTAGTGCACTATACAAGGACTCGTACAATATCAAATACATTGCTATCTTCGCAAACTTAGCTCTAATATATATATATATATATATATATATATATATATATATATATATATATATATATATATATACAATAGTGATAAGGGTGCAATACTGGGTATGTATTATTTTATGATCTGACCTATAAAAGGAACATAATATTGTACGGTAATTAATATTTAATGGTCTTCCCGAATACAAACATTTAATTATTCACACATATTAACACGCACATACATCAAAGTGACACCAAAGGAATGAGAAAGTAAATTTGTTTTGTTTCATTACATAGCTATTACATTGCAGATCACAGGTACTAAATGTGACCCACTTGAAACTCGACATATATCAAGACTGTAGTCTGATTTCTCCCAAACACTATTTAAAGATTGACGGGTGTATTACAGTCTATAATGCGTATTCAAAGAGTATTTAAGGTGCCTGATAGGGCGACTATTAGATATTTTGAATTACAAACCCACAGAAAGAAACCACGTTGACATACATAAGTCAGTTAACCAGTTTTATCATCAATTTCATTACGATTTGTATGCTATGGCAAAAGAGAGTGTCTTATTCTTGTTACTAGGTTTCAGGGCTGCAACAATTTTAATCGTTATAAATAAAATTTTAAATATTTATGAGTAATCTTGTACACTGCCGGCTGCGGAATGTGCAATTTTCTATTTGCTGTATACCGGGGTGGTACCTAACTTGTAAATCCCAGGTCGCTTCCTTCCTTTCCTTTCCCTGGATAGTGTGACCGCTGAGGGACGTCATCCCTCAATACGTGAAGGGCTAAATGATCATAGATGTCGAAAGCCCAGAAATCTAAATCCTAATCCTGAATCTATTTGCTCTTATCGTGGGACTTATGTGGACTTATTTTGAAATTGGCGAGAAAACGCTTCACTTTTTCTTCATTTACCAATGGACAACCGGGAGATCTCCGTTGCAGAAGTATAGAATTGCCTTAAAATCGGAGTATCCCTTAAGAATACACCTGCCGGAAAGAATTTTATCAAATTTAGTCCTCAAACTTCATTGAACCTAGTAACAGATTTCCTGATATGAAAATCTATTACACCAAAAGCTTATAATATTGTTTGTGTGTGTGTGTGTGTGTGTGTGTTTCTGAATAATACATATTTTGTTTTACTTCCTCACATATCAACAAGATTATGAAAAATGGAACCCTTATTAAAATGGCGTTAGAATCTTACTTGGGATTATATCTCTGGTTTGTAATATTACTAATAATGTTTCAATGTATGAAAGCGTGCATTCTTATCAACTTAAATTGCTGAAAATTTTTGCAGGTAATGATGGCGAATGGTGGAAAGTGCGGAATCTGTGGGGACGCTTATAACATTACTCGTCCAAGACCTAATGAAACAGGAGGTCAATACGCCACTGGAATCATTGCAGCAGAATACAAACAAGGACAAACGATCTCAATTACAATCCACATGGGAGCCAATCACAAGGGATGGTACGAATGGCGTCTCTGTGCAAGAAATGACCCTAATCAGTTGGAAGAGCAATCCTGCTTTGATCAACATCTTCTAGAATTGGCTGATGGATCTGGAACTCGTTACAATCAGAATGACGGAACTGGAAATAAGGAATTTGTTTATGAACTCAAGTTGCCTGCAGGTGTGACATGTTCTCATTGTGTTCTCCAATGGTACTGGAAGGCCGGTAAGTGGACCAATTAATAACAAAAAAATATTTTTAAAAGTTTTGCAAATTTAGGATGTGTAAGTTTTGTTACACTTAGGTTAGGAAGCAATGTGTTATTGAGCAGGGTCGAGTGAAAGTGTACTATAGTGAACATATGTTTGCTTATCTTTACGAGCTCAAACTATGCCATTTTGTAGATCATGCCTTGAAATCACCGACAGATCATTTAGATCACTAATGATGAGTGAATGCTCTATGTAATGTTATCTTCGTTCCTTTTATACAATATTGAAAAATGAGCCCCATGATCACCGATGATCAACATGTCCCGATAGGCTTCTCTGGAATATCATCAAAGCGAACTCTCGGAAAAGTTTCCTTACAATTGCAGACGAGTAAGCACAAACCATACTCTGTCTATAGACATACCCAGAAATTTTCGTTGGGAGGTGGGAATATATTTTCGTTGAATATATGTTCCCTTCTTTCGTTAACACTGTCCTCTTCCAAAAAAAGTCTCCACATTTCTTCATGTATAGATTCCAAATACAAGGTTCGGTTTTCTCTCCATTATTTGTTCATTTCACTGGAAAGTGTAAGTTTAATTGTAGTTTTGGTTTTTTTGCATGAAAATAATAGACTTTTAACTCCCTACACTTAAAATATCTTGTGGCACATGGAAAGGTATGTATTACAATAAGGAATCTTACCGGGATCTCCCGTCCAATGCAATTATGGTGTAATGCGACAAGCAATCGTATGAAATACACAAATCACTAGAAATGATATACAAATATCTTCAATTTCAAAATTTAATTAAACTTAAATTCTTTCCATTTCAATAGTAGGCATGTACGAAAGATAGAAGTTTGACTTGTGTTTGTCGAAGGGGTTGACACCACCTAACAGAAATTTCCGTCTGGAAGTATGCTGTCCTTTGAGTATATAGAATAACAAGAACGATTTCTTGCATTGGATTGTCAATTCTGAGAAAATAATTGTTCGTCTACTACAATTGTAAAAGATCAGGACTTTAGTTGGATTGTAATCAACCTGCAGAACGTTTTCCTAAACCACGTTTCCAATTCAAGAAGTTGCTGTTGTTGATATAGTGATTTAGAGTTGAGGTAATGCATTTTGCCTTTCTCCATTAAGTCAAAGCTATCACAATGGTTCTTTACAGAGTTGAACTTCATTAAATGCACTACAAACTTCTTCGCAAGCATCTAGTAATGGTCAACACAATGTATCGCTTAAAGGAAGGTGCACAGTCTCAATGAGCCGGAATATGAATATGTTCCTCTTCGAATGTATTCTATTGACATCTATCCATACTGACTTCTACCTCTTCCGGCATCTCAACTACTTCTTGACAGAGAATAACTTCTCTGATGACGATCGGTGCAACAAGTGCGCCGGTGCAACTTCTTCGCAATTATTTTCTCGTACTTCTTTTGTCATGTAATCCAGTTCGCTGAGCGCTTTAAAAATTGTGTAGCTGCATCGGATATCATTTTAACTTTTATAACTTTTGAAAGTGTCATACCTCAGTCACACTTTTCAATCGCACCAACGAAGTACTATAGTTAGAATAAGGTAGGATACAATGAACCACTGAGTGAGGAAGGGCTCTCTATTGGGAGATGACTTTTCATTCAATGTTGACCATAAACAAAAGTGTACTTGTATGTAAGTTAATTCGATATAAAAAATAAAACTGAATATAAATGTACTATTAAGAATACATACTAAATTGACAATTATTTTTTAAAATTATATTTCATAATAAGAAAGAAAAAAATCGGTACAACCTGGGTGAATTGTATTCCTAGACGAAGACAGTTCAAGTCTTAAACTAAATAGCACTGTTAGGGATATTTAGAGCTATTTCCTTAATATTGTATACAAACCAATCATATCGTGGTACACCTGTGCTACTGAGGCTTCCCTGTTCTCAGAGGCACAACATACTCTAAACGCTCTTTTTCAGATGAGGTTTCAGTACTTACGAATCTAAAATGTATTTCCATACATATGCTATTAGGGAGCTTATTCTGATATATAAAAGATACACAAATTTCGTGGAGGAAATGTAAGTAAAAGGAAACATCTATTAATAGCAAGGGTAGTGTGTGAGGCTTAATGCGAGTACCTTTATTTTTTAAAATGAGTCTAATTTGAAATTTAGTATTTGAGAAAATTTTGATAAGTGTCAGACTGAAGACAATACTTAGCCTAAAAGCAAACATTCAGGTGGGAGAGCAGAATTGGTAGGCATTTATAAAAGAAACAGCAATAGACTCAGATGTGTCAATAAATGATTACTACTTACGGATATAAGTTTCTCCATTTCAGTTTGTAGTGATTTGCACAAACACACACACAAACACTCCACTAATAACACAATTGTTCTCTAATTTATTGGGCATCGAAATTGATTGAAGAACAGTTCTGGGCGATAAACAATGAGAAACCGGGACTCCGGGACCGGCATCGTAGTCGGCTAACGAGTGTAGCTTCTCTTCTCTTCTGCGAGGGCGACGTGTTTCGGCTAAACTTCCGTCTTTTTGGAAGGCCACGAGAGCATCTTCTGAATATTTTGAAGGAACCAACGATGTCTAAAATAGTCCTAGTTAGTCCTTTTACATGTTAGATGTCTTCTTCTGAATCTTAGTCTCATTTTCGGTGATATACAAAAACAAGCAGAATGAGCGCTAACACGGAGCTGTTGCGGTGATAGGTTTTGGAGGCAAAGAGCTTAGTATTACATGTTATCAGTCCTATTTGTAACTTCGTATGGCGTTCTTCAAGAGGTGAAGCGTCCATATCTCAGCATGATGACAAATCCATTTCCTAGCGATGGGAAAGCTCTTCTAGGTGCGTTTCTACGTTAGGTTTGCAGTTTCGTTAAATTTTTATATTTTCTGCTTTGCCTGCATGTCTGTTTCCTGGCTAATGTTAAAGGCCAATTGTATGAAGCAAGAAAAGTAACCTTTTCTAAGCAATGAAATGTATTGAAAATTAATTTGGATAATCGCGTTTCCCCCCGAATATTTCCTTTTTACTTGTTCTTGTTTATTTATGCTTTTTTCTGTATATCTGCAAGTTACAAATTAGATGAGTTTTATGATATTGTTTATTATTACATGTTTTTACTTGTTATTAAATTAGTTTTAAGAGTATCTTAAATTCTCCTTTAATATGGTTCAGCTTTTCTCTTCAAATATTGAAAATCAAAAACTTCTTTTTGTTGAACATTTATATAAATGTGCGTTAAGTTTGTTTCTAATCACGTCCTGAGAATACCGCATTCACTTAACTTGATAACAAATCTATAGGAGGAATTTTATAGAGGATAATTATATTCAGAACTTCAGTTTTTACAAAAATTTCTATATCGTAAGATTTTTCATAAAATAAAAAAGAAGAAAACATTTCATATTATGTTTACAAACTATATGTTCATTATTAAGTGAATACTTTTATGTTAATGCAATTGTAACAATTAACAGCAAGCCACTGGGGTGACTGTGGAGATGGTACCGAAGGCATGGGCTGCGGCGACCAGGAAATATACATCAACTGCGCAGACGTTAGCATCTCATAAGGACACAAATATATCTGTCGACTGTGAAATATTTACTGTGATAAAGTTCTATAATAATAAAGATAATAAATTCAGTACTAAAGATCTTTTTTCTAGTTAATCAAGAATTTACTCTATTATTGTGGTACCATTAGTAATTCTTGTTTGTCTGGTTAACAGATGATTGTCTTATAGCCAAAAGTCAAAGATGTAGAGAATGAAGTTAAAAAATGTCCGTCCATTATCATATTAAGGGATGCTTGTTTAAAGTATAGTACGACAGTAATGTCGTAAAGAGTAGAAATGAAACATATCAACACACGACTTCCTTTTTTATACTTATGATTTTGTCTCTAGATTTTTTATTATACAAGAGCTGAATAAAAAAAGTAGTGCCAACATTGTTATAATTCGTATCTGGCTTTATGTGCAGAAGAACACCTGTTTATTACTTCAATAATAATAACCTCCGATCTTTAGCACCTTCTGCCACACGCGTGAAAGGCATTGTACATCATCAGTCCTTCTGCATGTTGATGTCTCGAAGACACCGTCTTGTATTGATTTCCGAGAAGTGGTTCCTTCATTCTGCCTAAAATGTCTTCAAAGAAGTCATTAAAAACACTGTTGTGACTGCGACTATGTACAACTTCAATCTTGATACACGCATTTTGTTCGTCCTTCCGAGAAATATTGCTATGTCCCTTTCACTGTCCTCCTCTACTTTACGACACTGTTGTTCTTAATTGAATAACTTACAGTCGTCACACTTGCAGAACTTCATCGCCTCACATTCCGTTATCAGCTACGGAACTCTTGTGCTGCTGAAACACAACCCTCTGACTTGAGAAAAGAGTGGCCACTATTTTGTACTCAGCCTATGTGTTATCATATCCCACGTAATACAGGTTCAAATGTTTACGTCAACGGACTGTCACTGAATGTACAGGATACGTTCGTTCTCCCAATAATTTGACTTCTTAGAAGATTTGAACTAAGAAAGGAATGAAGATGATTTCCCCTGTCGTCAGTTATTTCCAAGGCTCTTCAAAAATCTCTTTTTTCGCTATGTATCAATCTATTTTTATGATTTATTATTAGCACATGAATGCAAGTTAAAACAAGTGAATGTAAGTGAAATATATTTCCTAGTTAACGTTTTCTTCTTCTTTTCCACTATTCTCAATCATGGCAGGCTAACATGAATGAAAATGAAATGATATGTAAATTTTCCTACAGGAAATGGAACTTGTTTTTAAATTTTGCTATAAAGGTTGACTCTCTTGACAGACCGTAACAGGATCGGGAAATAGTCGGTTGTCAAAAAAGTAGGTTCAAACGAAAACCAATCACTACTATTTCATAACAATAAATTGTATAGCATGTCAATAATGATTAAAAAAGATTAACTGTATTATATAAGTCAAGAAATTTTACTTACCAAAATCAGAAATTTTGACCACAACCCGCTCCAGTGACACTGAGTTAAAGGAAATATTGTGTGTTGAATAAAGGAATAAAGAACACTGGACTATCATACGAAACAAATACTTTATGGCATATGAGTATTGATTGAAAAGGAATATATAACAAAAAGTACGATCGAGCCTATAATACTGAATCAAATACAGTACTATATTTTGTAAACACATTTACTAAACGAATAAAAACACATTTGGTCTTATTGTGTGGTATATTGTTGTGGAGCACAGATGATAGCATAAATGACTTTTAGAAGATAGGCCGTTAAGCAAACAAACGGTTAAACAGAAGGCGGATAAAAGAGTTCAACAAAAAAATCATATTATGATTAAGGTTTTCTCTACAGCTAGTTTTTACTTGCGCAAATTTCCACGATCCTGGCACTAATAAAGCTTCCTATACATCTTTCTAGAACATCTTTCCGCTTAATTAGAAGCTTTGTAAATTGATTCACACAATGGATTTTGAAAGATATCATTTTGCTTGTAATAGGAAAAGTCCCGGGAGTGAGTGACTTGTTCTGTTGTTAATTATTTTTATGTGATCGTACCAGTGGCGTCATTAGCTTTTTAAATCTGCAGGGACTCGAATGAATCAAAATCAAAATCCTCTTTCCAACAAAAGTTATATATACAAAGTTGTCTTAATTTCTTTAAATACGTTTTAGTAAAATCTGGGAAGACGGGTCCTCCCCGACCCCCCGCTAATGACGCCCGTGCTCGTACGAAGAACCCAACGCGTCATGCCACTCCTAATGTCGAGTTATATCATAAACACCTTCAGTGCCTTCGTACTGACAATGCAGAATTTGCTTCAGCCCGACAGAGATGTGCTCTGGCATCGAGGTGTAGTCTGCAGTTTTTACCATCGTTCGTTGTTTAAATAATGCCTGAAGCAATGTTCGCGCACTGTTGTGTTTTAATTCTACTAATGGGTTCTTAAATCAGCAGCACACATAATTCTAACCTCTAGTATAATTATTATATTAAATATATATGTATTAGAGTGAAAGTGATCCACTCCTCAACGCTCAAGCGTTATTAATATTGTATTGCTTGAAATATTCCTTTCCGCTGAAATAATGACTAAAGTTCACGCATTTCGTACATTGGCGGACTCACGGGGAAGGCGGTGGGGGCGACTTCCATTCTAAAGACTATCTCTTTATAGAATTATATATAAAATATTGTACTACTTTAATCTGATTTGATAAAAGACTCTGCATTTCAAGCTTACGATCGTTCAGGAGACGATTCCCCGTTCAAATGACTGTTCAAGGTGCACTAGTTGATAGCAACTTTTAGTTTTGTTACCATTTGTAGAATCACTTAACGAAGTTTGTTCCATAGCTTCGAAACATTCTACACTATATTGTAGAATTGATTCTGATTTTAAAATTAACATTATTGATTGACTTAACACTAGCTATTGACTTCACATTAGTTCAAAACTTACCAATATTATTGAATTGGAAATAGCCATATAAATAACTTTAAAAGAAATCCTTAGCACTATGAGAGTTCACAAACGCCAATTTATTGTTTAAAATGGTTGACTAATTTATCATCTGAGAAACATGTCCCCAAGTATACATTTAAACCTGATGAGCAGAATACTTAACGTCAATAGCCAATAAAGACAGAGCAGTGTACGTGTAATTGAAGACCAGATTCATGATTTTGCTGCCAAGTTTGATTCAAAACCTCAGTCAGTCACGTATATTATTTGTCGTAATTGCTAATTAACCAAGCTCACCATTCATCAAGGTCAATTTTCCTGTTTCCCATATTTGAGATATACGAGTAAATTCATTGTCGCTGTCCCTGATAAGCCTAAGAATATGACTACACGAAAGCCGATGCTAATTTTGTGCGCCTAGGTATCATGGGTCGACTGTGCCTTTCAGAAAATAGTGTTCGCTCTGGTGGTTTTAGCATTAGTTAATATCAATATGTGTGTTACTGATTACACATTGCTGGTAAGCTGGCTTAGCTCAGTTTTGAATTCGAACACAACTCCTCAGTTTTTATTTTACCGTTTCGTTATGAGTAACAAATTTACTCCCATCTACTGTTAACTTTTTTATAGTATATTGCAAATCCCTTAAGAAGCAGTGAATGCTAGCAATTTGACTGCACAATGCTTCGTCATTCATTGAGACTAAAAGTAGTAATGGCATCACCCTATCTACGTAACTTTTGACTATCCTTAATGAAGGGCCCCAAGGCCAGGAGTCAATCAACTAGGGGTGCCTAGGACCACCTCCTCTAGATCTTGGCAAGGGTACCTTGGCCCTCCGCCTAAGTTTTGGCAGGGACACATAACACCACCTCCTTAAATTTTGGAAATTGCCAAATCTAAAAATTTCGCATGGTAGCCTATGCACCTCTATCAGTACTGGGGGTCCATCTTGTTCCCTTTTATGGGTAAAAATTGCCAAAAATTCAAATTTCGGAGGTTTTTGACTTAATTTATCCCCTTTGATAAGATTTAATTACAAAATATAGTTATATAGGCGGATACATGGGTCCATTGCCTTTCATAAGACATGAATACATTGATGCACCCCTTTAAATTTTTTACAGAGGTACCTTGAAACACCCCTAAAATTTGGAATTTTCCCAATCTAAATATTTAGTACAATACAGAACCCCAATATATACCATTATAAATTTGGGTAGTTCCTTTTCATGAGTAATAAATTGTCAAAATGTTAACGTAAGCAATACGTTGTACTAAGTATTTAGTTTTTTGACCAAATTTATCCCCTTTGATGGAGTGCTATTACCTTATATGGTTATATAGGCATGTATAGGGGTTCATTCCCTATCATAAGACATAGGTATATTGGTGCACCCCTTTAAAATTTTGGCAGGGGTAACTTGGCCCACCCCTTCAATTTTGGAAATTGTCCAATTATGCATTTGGTATAATAGTATAGGACACTCATATATATTACTATAAATTTGTGTGGTCCATCTCGTTTCCTTTCATGGGTACAAAATTGCCAAAATATCAACGTAAGCAATACGTTGTACCACGTGTTCGGTTTCTGCCCAATTTATTCCCTTTGATGGAGTCCTATTACCTTACTTGGTTATATGGGTACACATAGGGGCTCATTCCTTATCATCAGACTTTGGCGCATCTTTCTTAAAATTTGGAAGGGGCACATTGACCCACCCCGTAAATTTTGGAAAATGTGCAATTTAAAAATTTGATATAGTAGTCTATGAAAAGGGTATGTACCTCCGTCAGTACTGGAGTCCATCTCGTTCTCTTTTATGGCTAAAAAATTGCCAAAAATTCAAATTTTGGAGGTTATTGACCCCATTTGATGAGATTTTATTACCGTATATGGTTATATGAACGTATAGAGAGGTCTATTGTCTTTCTTAAGATATAGGTACATTGAAAATTTAGAAGGGTTTTATTGGGTCATCCTTAAAGTTTAGAAATTGCTCAATTTGGTATACTAGTACAGGACAATAACAAATATGACTATAAATTTCTATCTCTTTCATCGGTAAAAATTGTAAAAATGTAAATTTTGGAAGTAATTGAACCCTTCGATGAGGATGAATCTGTACAGGGATTCACTTCCCTTATACTTTGATGCTCACCTTTTAAAGTTTGATGAGTATATGGGACCATTTCTTAAATTTAGGAAGTACCAAATAACAAAATTCGGTAAACGTTCTCTACAACCCATTCTAAATGTTGGTGTCCCTCTTATAGCCAAATATTCAAGTTTCGAAAGTTATTGACCTATTTTATTTTCTTTGATACGGCTTTATTACCTCATATGAGTACGGGGTTCATTACTTTCATAAGACATAGGTGTGTTTGTGCACCAATCTTAAATTTGGGAGGGTACATTCCTTATTGTTAAACCAATAATTGGTAATTATTCTTAGAATTGGGTGGTCCAGCTTGGGTAATTCGCTGTCAAATATTGGTATGATCACGCGGACACTTATTGATGGGATTATGGGTCCAGGATATTGGTACATTCATACGTTCATGTTAAATTTTGTATGATAATTTGCGAATTGTCAAAATTAAATTACTTCATTGTTCTTGATTATTTCCGCCTATGGGTCAAAATATAAACGTAAGCAATAGGTTGTACCACAAGATTGACCTTGATGAGGTAGTGTACAGGGATTCATTTCCTTTTCAAAATTCGTTGTGATACTTGTTAAGTTTGGGAGTTATCAAATAATACACTTCTAGACAATAGTTGGTTCTGCTAAGGTAAACAATTGACGGAGGTTATTGACCTCATTGAGAGCTAACTATAACAGATAATTATATGGTTCATTTTAAGACTTAAGTATATCGTGAGAAGTACGTAGGACCATTCTTTAATTTGGGAAATTGTGATAAACAAAATTTTAGTATGAGGCGAAAAGTTTAAATGTTCAATACCTAATTAATACGAAACAATACTTTGAACGTTAGTCACAGTTTATAACAACATTACTTCCCTGATTTTTAAGACATTATTCTGCCAATATGAATGAATCAAATAATTCACTTACTTTTCATACAATATGTCGTTTATTTTAAATATTTCAAATTTTTAACGTGGAACAACTTTTAAAACAGTATAACTTACCTTTTTGTCAGAATAATCAACAAGTAATCCGTTGTCATGGTTACAAAAAAACATTACACTACATATATTTTAAAAAGTATATATATCTTCTTCTTCTTCTATCGGATTATCAGGCTAGTGTATATAAAAATCAAGTATTGCCCAAATAAATTTACAAGCTTATTACAAAAAAATGATACAACTTGTCGTTGTATATGGCGCAACGAACATATGGACTTTTCTTTTATTTAGGCTACAAATTAAAAGAAAAAGAATCCTGGACCGTTAAATTTTACATTTTAGGTATTCACATTTTCAGACGCTCCTCGTATATGTAAATTATATTTCATATCATGATTCATATACATTATGTTTATCATTACCGTATATCAATATCAATACTATATTTATTTTAATTTTATAATCAACTATACTCTTATATGTCATAACGCCGATGGGCCACATCAGAAGTACAGTTTGTAAATTACTCAAAATTCGTTCTAGGCCATTAAAAATTTGTTAACAAAATCTAAGTTATATATTTGGGCGTGGTAAAGAAGGGTTTAACAAAAATGAATTTTATGAGTTACTCCAGGTATACTTTGGTTTGATACCTAAAACATTATACCGTTTATTTTTTTAACTCTCAATTTGCTGCTAATTCGCTATATAATGTTTTAAACAAGAAGCAATCATAACACAAATATATACAAAAGAAATACAAATCGAAGACGAAACCATTGATAATATCGAAAACAAGACATAACATCAGGACATACATTAAAATGAATAAAGAAATTGTTATATAAAAAATTAAAGATTTAATATCATAAATTAAAATATAACATAATGCGTTATATCTCTCTACTACTCTTAGTTTTCTCCTTTCAAAACTGAATGCCATCTGTTATAAATCATTTACATTAACTTTCGTTATAATCTCAGACGGAAGGAAAGTTTTAATTAATTCCATCCATCGATTCCTAGTATACTTTGAAGGACGCTTATATGCTGGACTTTTATCATATTAATAATTAGCATAGTTATAAGCTAGCATATATAATCTTTTATTATATATTATGAAATTCTTATCAGTAATATTTATTTGACTTATAATTTCGTTCACTCATTTTCGAAATGAATGATCATTATTGTTTTTTATGGAATTCAAATGAAATACAAATATCAAACAAAATCATAACGAAATTTCAATGAAATAAAACAAAAATCAATTAAATACGATTTTCTCGGACGCCGTAACTTTAGCTTAAGTTACATGACCAACGAATTCATTCAAGTTACATTGAAAGTCACAAATCGGAATACAGTCTTGCACGTTACTTGCTTCTACAGTTCTTTGTTTCTTATTTTGTGCCATCTATGAAATTTCTACGAAATCCAACTCGAACGATCTAATGATTACATGCTTCTTAAGTGTAAGTAATCGTGCGTTGCGTTAGGTTTGGTTATCTTACTGGTAAAATTAGGTTCAGTCTTCATTCCTTTTACTGCTGGCGAGATGTGTCTGTACCCTTTCTTTGCACAATATTCACGGATATCTGTCCTACCACGGTTTCTGTTTCTTGTGTAATTAGGTTCGGTTACATTACCGGTACAAGTGAATTTAACATCATCTTGTACATTGGGATCACACTTTAATCTCACATGAATGTATCGAATTTGGTTTCGATTAAGGTTAGTTTGGTTCAGGTTACTACTGTATTGCACCATTGATGGATTTTCAAAATTTTGCAATGTCACACTTAGATGATTGAAATCAAGGCACTGTATCACTTTCTGTAAAAGCATTATCGGATTGTTTACTAACATCATTTTGGTCTTTTCGTTGAATGAACAATTTAACAGATTCAACTCAATCAGCCAATCGCTAGAAACATTGGTGGGAACACACATTTTCTTTCTGAATTTCACGACTACTGGAATCAACTTTCTTCCTGCTACATGAACCAGTTTCGTATATGTATCATTAAATAGTTCATTCACTAGATGGGGATGACTATAACTTTTCACATATTGACGCATACTAAAATCTTCGTTACACACAGCAACAGTGATGCAATCAAAAACATTAGAATGAAAAGAGAAGTTGGGATAATCTGATCCAACTAATACCACAGTATGTTTTTGCGAAAACTCAGTAAATTTCACCAATGCAAATTCAGGATCTGCATCTTCTGTTGATTCTGTGGAAGGTTCAGGCTTAGTTAAAGCATTCATGCTAACCTGTGGTGCAGTTACTTCGGTAATTGGCAACTCTTCCTGTAACTCTTTATTGTGATTATTATGCTCATTGATAACGGTTTCAATGACTTCCATCGTATCCTGTACTTCCGTGAACCTACACAATATCTATTCTACCTTACGGTCACTATTCGAATTTTGCGCTGATTTGCTGGTTCCAATACTGTTATAGCTGATCAAACTTGTTATCATTTCGCTGTTGAAGCTGATCGAACTTTTTATCCAATTTGTTGTCGATTTGTTGGGTCACCAGCTGCAATTGATAGTGAAACTGATCCAATTTGTTATCATTTCGCTGTTGAAGCTGATCGAACATATTATCCAATTTGTTTTCGACTTGTTGTTGGAACTGTTTGAATTGCTGTTTTATAAGTTCCACTGTATTTCTAGATGTATTCATTCCACCTTCCATATCTTCATCAACTTCCTTTCCTGGAATGCTAATCTTAATATTTCTATTTATTTTAGTTCCACTTCGCAATATAGTATTATTCAGGTTGGACTCAATGATGAAATCGTTATATTATCCTTCTAATCGAAATCACAATTCCTGGCGCGAAATCACAATCAAATCTTTAAACTGGAACAACTTTTAAAACAGTATAACTTACCTTTTTGTCAGAATAATCAACAAGTAATCCGTTCTCATGGTTACAAAAAAACATTACATTACATATATTCAAAAAAAGTATCTATATCTTCTTCTTCTATCGGAATAATAGGCTATGTCGTTGTAAGCTCACAGTCTATAAGATCTTTGGTGGTGGTTGATTTTTTACCTTGAGCTTTTGAAATTGATAGGTAACCCCCATTGATTCTTGGAGTCTTAGTTATTGCTCATAGTGTAAAGCAGCGTTTCCTAACCGGTGTGTGTAATGGGCCGCTAGTATGCCGCAAGGAAATCGAAACAAAATTATTAAATCTATAAAAATCAAATTGTGAGACATAATGCAAAATGTATATTTGTATTTCACATTACTATGAATCTACAATTTTAAGCTTCATACCGTGTTACTCTTGTGTACAATTTTAATGTTGAAAAAAGTATTTGTTATCATTGTTGTGACTATTGTTGTTCCTTCAATGTTGCAGACTATTTCGTAACTTGAAATTTTAAAATATCATTCAATACTTTCGACAAAGCAAACATGCATACAAATTACCTACATTTGTGTTCTAAAAATAAAAGAGATTTGTTTTTCCGTTCGTTATTTAGTGATCTATCTTCTTAGTGAAAGGTTGGATACAGTTTTCGAAAAAAGCGTAGTTTTTAAAGCCAGAGTCCAATATTTCATTGAATTGTTTTCTATTTTTAAATAAGAATGAAAAATATGCATAATGATTAATTACGGGGGAAACCAGTGATTGAGCTTTCTTCTCTGTGAGAAGATAATTAATCAGAAAAAATACCACTGTATTTTATATTTACAAATAATAATATCTACGAGTTTGCTGTGAGAATTCAAGTTATACGCGTAGTGTGTCGCAAACTGAAAATGATTCGGAAACGCTGGTCTAAAGGCAATGTGATATCTGATAAGATACAACACTGAAATTTAGTCACAATATGATGTAATCTGATCTCTAGCAAAGTTATTGTTGATGCAATTTGATTGGCTGATCACTATCTTACATGCAACCTGATTGGTTGATTATTTTCAAATTTTTGCTGCATTTAGTTTTAAGGATTAACATATGTCGATTATTGTTTAAAATTCTTGGTTTGAACATTTTCGTTCAACATTTCGCACTCACTGATAAATATCATCAAGTCCGTTTATTTCTTAATCGACTAGTTGAAAACGGATTAGTTTGACAGTTAACTGCGAAAAGTGAAATTATTTTAGTTTAAATTTTAGTTTGAAATTTTTTCGTTTCAAAATGTTTCTAAAATTTTTGTTTCATAATATTGTTTGACAGGTTTGTTTGAAATTTTTTCGTTTCAAAATTATTTGTAATTATTTTCAAAATTTTATTTGGAGAATTTATGCTTGAAAATTTGTCGATTTTTTTGAATTTTTTTGAAATGTTTATTTGAAAATTTTTTCAAAAATTTGTGGAAAGTTTTTTTAAACTTGTTTCAAAATATGTTTGAAATTTAGTTTGAAAATTTTTAGTTTAAAATTTTCTGTTCAAAAACTTTTTGCTTGGAAATTCGTTTAGAAATATTTTTTTAAAATTGAAATTTTTGTTAAAATTTTTCGTTTCAAAATCTAGTTTAAAACATTTTGCTTAAAAAATTTTACGTTTAAACGTTTGAAAATTTTATTTTAAAATTTTGGTTTGAAAATCTTGTATTCCAAATGTTTTCGTTTCAAAATTGTTTGAAAATTATCGTTCCAAAATTTTGTCTGTTTTTTTTTTAAATTTCTGAAATTTTTTGTTAAAATGTTCGTTTAAGGGCTAACCATATGAAGTGGTCCAAAAATGGTGAAAGTGGTTGCTCGAACATCTCCGAAAATTATAAAAAGTGGAGTGTGATGAACCTTGTGTATGAGAAGGTCAATAACACGAGTTACGTTTTCGGAGGTACAATTGTTTCTGAATGGCGGCCATCTTTGTTGTCGGTGGCGTGTCATTTTCTGCAGTTGCAAACGTTTACGAAAACCACATTCGTTCAGGACTTACTAATCAGAGGAACATGAAACAAAAACTAATGTGTACAGGAGAGACCAAGGTATACGGAGAATATATAATCGTGAGCCCAAGTGGAGATTCAGGGTTGCAAACTAATACATGAAATCACCAAAAAAGTACAGAAAAGTGCACGTTTCAAGGGCTGTATTTTGGAATGGCATAAAAGTAGTGGTTCAGAATTTATGGTGTGAATACTAGGGCAAGCAGAGATTCTTCAGAAACATTCACAGTTATGATACGACTGTGGCGACAGAGTTATGGGGATTCGAAAGTTGGAGTTTGTCATTTTTATTGCAGTTTTGGGGCTTAATATCTCAGGATGGCAAACTGCTAAAAATTGCTGCTGCAGCCACAAAGTAGTTCTGTATGTTGATAAACTATTACAAAAAAATCATGACTGATATTACATGGAGAACAAAGTTACGACAATGTTAAGAAAGCACGTGCGTGACGATGCCAAGTCGGTGCATGAATCGCCTTTTACGTTATGATCGGATGGATATTCACTCTACTTTATCAGTTTGAGGAAACAGGCAGTGAAATCGTGGCCTAAATCGTTCACGTTGGAGTTACCCATCTGTATTGTTTTTTGTTATCAGTGCATTTACCCTCCAAATGTCATTCAGCTGCTTGGAATATCCGTCAGTCGTTTTGCTACAGCCACAGTGGAAGGTTGTTGTGTTGTGCGCTGAAAATGTCCTCTCAGTGTTCTGTGGGAAATGCAACTAATGAGGAATGCTATAAATCGACGTATGGTGTTTGTGCAAAGGAACTAAAGTATATTTCGGACTTGCAAACTGAAAGTCTGGAGCTGCTTCGTCTGCGAATTGGCTGTGAATCTGTTACAGTGTGCAAGTACCATGAAATAAGATATTTAGAGCAATATAATCATCTGTTCAGTCGTGTGTGTTGTGACCCATGAACATTCATAAGAAATCTATTAAAAAAGGACTTCGAAAAATTCTCGTTGAACACATGCTACAAGGAAAGAAGACTGGTGTTCAGTTAATACCAGGAAAAGGACTTTGTCCCAATTGTTATTCCGCAGTGTTTGCGTCCAGTGCAAGTAACCTGGAAGATCAAAACAGAAACAGCGATGTTGAGTTTGTTCCGTCAACATCTGTCTTAGAAACGTTAGATTCAGCATGTTGTACGTTAGGATTATCACCACCGTCAAAAATACGAAAAGTCAGTGCCGAGAAAAGGAAACGTAAGCTTCAACGCAAAATGGACCAAGTGTCACAAGCGCTAAGAAGACAATTAGAACTTGCCTTCGAGGAAATTATTGAAGATGAAGACGACAGCGTACAAATGTCCTCGGATTATGAAATCCTGATGCATCAATTAAAAGAGAAATGTGCCATTGCTACCAAGGAAGAAAAAGTAAAAATCTTAGTAAAAATCTTAAGTTTGCTCCCAACAACATGGCCTCGTAAGAAGATTGCAACTGAATTTAATGTGTCAGAACGTCTTGTCAAGATTACTAGGAAACTGGTGAGTGAGCAGGGAATTTTACCTGCTCTTGGGCAGAAGCAGGGAGTATCAGTGTCACCAGAGACAACAGAAAAGCTTTTCCATTTTTATGAAGATGATGAATACAGCCGTTTGTGTCCAGGCAAGAAAGATTGTAGACCAGTACGTGCAGGAAGTGTGAGAGTTCAGAAACAGAAACGACTGTTGTTATGTAACCTGAATGAGCTTTACCTGGTATTTAAACAGAACCATCCAGAATGCACAGATATTCACAGGGCTAAGTTTTGTGCCGTGAGACCTAAATGGTGCATTCTTGCCGGTGCTGCGGGTACTCATAGTGTCTGTGTATGTATGCTACCAAAATATAAATTTAATGATTGATGGGGCAAAACTAAACGTTGAATACAAGGATCCTCTCGAGTTAGTCGTATGTGATATTAACAGCAATGCCTGCATGATGCAAACATGCGAACACTGTCCAGGAAAAGCTGCCCTTCTGTCGATGTTTGATGAAGCCATGGAAAGTGAAGTTTTCCCTGACGTTATTCAATACAAGCAATGGGTTACAGTTGATAGGACTGAACTGATTACGGTAGTCAAACATGCGGACGAATTTTTTGAAACATTATGTGAGAAACTCGAGGATCTCAAAAAGCATCACTATATTTCCAAGGTTCAAACACAATACCTAAACTACAAGAAAGACAATCTCAGTGATTCTGAGTATAGTTTTGGCTGACATCGCTGAAAACTATACATTCATCACCCAAGATGCCATACAGTCCTATCATTGGGTAAATCAGCAAGCCACTCTGCATCCTTTTGTCTACTACTACCAACAAGGCGGAGAACTGAAGCACTCTTGTCTCTGCGTAATAAGTGATCATTTAGCGCATAATACTGTGGCAGTTCATGTGTTTCAGCAACATCTTATCAGTCACATTCGAGAACATTTACCACACGTAGCAAAGATTACATACTTTTCTGATGGTGCGTCCAGCCAGTACAAGAACAAGAAGAACTTTGTTAATCTGTGTCACCATCAAGCAGACTTTGGGCTCGAAACCGAATGGCATTTCTTTGCTACGTCACACGGCAAAACTGCATGCGATGGTGTTGGTGGGGTGACGAAGAGAGAAGTTGCAAGGGCTAGTTTACAGAGGCCAGTTACTGATCAGATTCTTACATCTTACGATATGTTTCAGTTTTGTTCAGAACACATCAAGGGGATCACGTATGTCTTTGTTTTCACTGAAGTCATGTCTCAACATGAAGATGAACTGAAAGAGCGATTTGCGAGCTGTCAGTCCATTCCAGGCACAAGAAGCTTCCATCGTTTTACCCCCATTTCTGAACATACCCTACGATGTTATGTTACATCAACAAGTGACGAATTTCAGGACTTTCCTGTTGCCAAATGTGTGTCCGTAACACACTGAGAACTAATTCTGCTTTTTGTACTGCTTTGTTGCTCGGTCAGTACTAATACACTGAATACCATCGTCGTGCACGTGCTTTCTTAACATTGTCGTAACTTTGTTCTCCATGTAATATCAGTCATGATTTTTTGTAATAGTTTATCAACATACAGAACTACTTTGTGGCTGCAGCAGCAATTTTTAGCAGTTTGCCATCCTGAGATATTAAGCCCCAAAAATGCAATAAAAATGACAAACTCCAACATTCGAACTCCCATAACTCTATGGCCACAGTCGTATCATAGCTGTGAATATTTCTGAAGAATCTGTACATGCCCTAGTATTCACACCATAAATTCTGAACCACTACCTTTATGCCATTCCAAAATACAGCCCCTTGAAACGTGCACTTTTTTGTACTTTTTTGGTGATTTCATGTATTAGTTTGCAACCCTGAATCTCCACTTGGGCTCACGATTATATATTCTCCGTATACCTTGGTCTCTCCTGTACACATTAGTTTTTGTTTCAAGATCCTCTGATTAGTAAGTCCTGAGCAAATGTGATTTTCGTAAACGTTTGCAACTGCAGAAAATAACACGCCACCGACAACAAAGATGGCCGCAATTCAGGAACAATTGTACCTCCGAAAACGTGATTCGTGTTATTGACCTTCTCATACACAAGGTTCATCACACTACACTTTTTATAATTTTCGATGGTCGAGCAACCTACTCTGGACCACTTCATATGGATTAGCCCTTAAACGTTTTGCTTGAAAATTGTTTCAAAGTTTAGAATTTTTTTCAAATTTTTGTTCGAAATTTTTTGCTTGAAAATTTGTCTCAAAACGAAATTATTCATTGTAATTTTTGTTTAAAAAATTTTTCGTTTCAAAATTTTTTAAAGCTAAAGAATTTTGTTTAAATGTGAAAAATGTTTCAGAATATTGGTATGAAAATGTTCCTAAAATTATTGCAATTTCGTTTCAAAATTTTGTTTAAAAATTTTTGCTTCGAAATTTTGTTTGAAAATTTTTGTTGGAAAATCTTCCGAAATTTTGTTTCTGAATTTTTGAAAATTTTTAGTTTGAAACTTTGGTTTAAAAATTTTTCATTTCAAATTTTGTTTCAAAATTTGAAAGTTTTAATTTTTTTCAATTATTTTCGAAATTCCTTGCCTGCAACGTTTCAATTTTTTTTAAATTTGCCTTAATTTTTTTTGGAAAGTTTTCCGTTTGAAAATCTCGTTTAAAACTTTTTGTTTAAAATTTTTACATTTAAATGTTCGAAAATTTATTGTTTCAAATTTTTGTTTTAATTTTTTGTTTGTGCACTTATTAGTAAAGAAGCGGAACTGTTTACAATTAAAACATTTGGCAACACTGTTTATCATGAAACATTAGTACACGTCAGTACGGGAATTTTTTCACATAAAAAAACACTTGCTCGAATGATTTGAGAAGTTATAGTTATAGGCTGGCACAGAATTTGTTGATGTTTGCATCGATGATTTCATCACAAATTATGGAATATTGCTGACATCATACTAAACAAACCAAATTCACAGATCAGGCTGTGCACTAAATTCAAATTGACGATTTCGTCCAACAAGTCCTTTATAACATAAATATAGAGATCTAGTGTTTAAGAAACAAATTTTGAAACTATTTTTTAAAAAATTGAAGCAAAATTTAAAGAAAAAATTCAAAGAAAAATTTCAAACAAACTTTTCAAAAAAATTCGGAACAAATTCTCAAGCAAAAAAATTTCAAACAAAATCGAAAAAAATTACAAAATATTTTGAAACGAGAACAATATCAAACAAGATTTTGAAGCAAAATTTTATAAACAACATTTTGAAAAGAAAATTTTCAAACTAAAATAATTTCTCGTTTCACGGTTAACCGTCAAACTTTATCCGGTTTTTAACTATTCGGTTAACAAATAAACGGATTTAATCATAATTAACAGTGAGTGCAAATTGTTGAATGAAAATGTTGAAACCAAGAATTTGAAACTGTAATCGATAAATATTAAATACTTTAACTTTAAAACTTTACTTTAAAACTAAACTTTAAAACAATGCAGAAAAAATTTGAAAATAATCAACAAAACACATTGCAAGAAAGATAGTGATCAATCAAATCGCAAAGGTTTAAAATTCATCAACCAATCAGATTGCGTGAAAGATAGTGATCAGCCAATTAAATTGCATCAACAGTAACGTCGCCAGAAATCAGATTACATCAGCTCGTGACTAAATTTCAAAGTGTTATAGCATATCAGATATATTGCCTTTAGACTATGAGTCAGAATTAAAACTCTTAGGTTCAATAAGCTTACTTATGAGATTTCTAAAGCTCAAGGTAAAAGACAACCACCATCAATGATCTTATAAACTATGAGTTGTGACTAAAGTTCAAAGTATTGTTTCATATCAATATGGTATTCATATCGAGATACTTCTTTCGATTTACCTAAGTCTTAGAATGGAACGTACAATTATCTGTTATAGTTAGCTCTCAATGAAGTGAATAATCTCCGTCAGTTGTTTACCTTAGCAGAACCAACTATTGTCTAGAAGTGTATTATTTGATAACTCCCAAACTACACACCTCATCAAGATCAATCACGTGGTACATTCTATTGCTTACGTTTATATTTTGACCAATAGGTGGGAATAATCAAGACCAATGACGTAATTTGATTTCGACAACTCGCAAATTATCCTACAAAATTTAAGAGGAACTAAACCACCCAATTCTAAGAATAATTACCAATTATTGATTTAACAATAAGGAATGTACCCTCCAAAATTTAAAATTGGTGCTCAAATACACCTATGTCTTACGAAAGGTAAAGAACCCCGTACTCATATGAGGTAACAAAGCCGTATCAAAGAATATAAACTAGGTCAATAACTTTCGAAATTTGAATATTTGGCCATAAGAGGGACACTAACATTTACAAAGTTTTCTAGAGAATGTTTACCGAATTTTGTTATTTGCTAATTCCCAAAGTTAAGAAATAGTCCCATGCAACCAATAAAATTTTAAAAAATGAGCATCAAAGTATAAGGGGAATGAATCCCTGTACACACTCATACTTATCAAAGGGTTCAATTACTTCCAAAATGTACATTTTGACAATTTTTACCCATGAAAGGGAAAGAAATTTATAGCCATATTTGTTATTGTCCTGTACTAGTATACCAAATTGGGCAATTTCTAAACCTTAAAGACTGAGCTAATAAAGCTCTCCTAAATTTTCAATGTACCTATTTTAAGAAACAGAATATACCTCTGTATACGTTCATATAACCATATACGGTAATAAGACGTGACCAAATGGGGTCAATAACCTAAGAAATTTGAATTTTTAGCATTTTTTTCAGCCATAAAAGGGAACGAGATGGACCCCCGTTACTGATAGAGATACACACCCTGGTTCTAGCCTAACATAACAAATATTCAGGTTTGGCGATTTTCAAAATTTAAGGGAGTGGTAGCATGTATTCCTGCCAAAATTTATTGGGTGGGCCAAGATACACCTGCGAAAATCTAGAGGAGGTAGTCCTAAGTACCCCTAGGTCATTAACCCCTGGACTTGGGGCTCCTCATTGAGGATAATGAAATTTTAGATAGGGTGACACCATTACTACTCCAAATCTGTTGTTGCTTGCATGTAGTATAAAGTAAAATATCGGGTAAAAGTTAAATTCTACTCACGTCAAAATTAAACAATTTCGAAAATGTATTTGGACAACAATGAACATATTTCTATGAAAACTATTTTAATTCTTTCATTGTAGTTTTGTGATAATTGTAGTTATCTTTTGTATGTGGTTAGATTTAAGATGATCATTACTTCCAAATGGTATGTTAGGTTTACCAAAAAACAGTTAAACCTTGTAGAAGATGACATTGTATGGATATTCAAGTATCGCCTGAGAGGTAAATATCAGAAGAACAAACATATTGCACCCTTACTTCAAAAGTGTCACAACTCAAAAATTGTCATATTAAGTTATGTATACACCCTCCATTCCAAAAGAAACCGAACTTTTGAAAACAAATAGTACCACTAGTGCCATCTGTTGTAATATTTTACCGGTAGATGGCGTAGTCCCTCATTGACAACTGGTATAAATGTCATGACATTTGGATGCACGGCAACAAAGTTATTGCGTTTCAACTGTCAGTGTGTTGTGTACATCGGTCGGAAAATGAGTTTCAAACAACGAGCTGCAATTGAGTTTTGTGTTAAACTGGGTAAAACTTTTAGTGAAACGCACCAAATGCTACAAAATGCATATGGTGATGAGTGTCTATCCCGTACGCAAGTTTACGAGTGGTTCAGGCGATTCAAATCGGGTAGAGAGACGCTGGATGATGACGAAAGATCAGGCCGTCCCAGAACCGGAGTATCGGAAGAAAACATCGAAAAAGTGCGTGAATTCATCAAACATAACCAAAAATCGTCGGTGAAACTTATTGAAATGGAATTAGGCATTCCTCAAACAACCGCATACCGCATTTTGATCGAGGTTTTGGGCCTTAAGAAGGTTAATTCGCGGTTTGTACCACACAAACTCACCGAAGACCAAAAAGTTGATCGAATTGCGCATTGCAAAGACATCGTTAAAAGTGCTCGGCAGGATCGAAACTTCTTGAAATCGATTGTAACTGGTGACGAGACGTGGTGTTTTGAATATGAGCCCGAAACAAAGCGGCAAAGTGCTGAATGGAGAGCGCCGGATGAAGAAACACCCAAAAAAAGTCGCTTGGTGAAGTCAAAAGTTAAGGTGATGCTGATTTGTTTTTACGATTCAAAAGGAATTATCAACAAAGAATTTGTTCAGTCCGGCCAGACAGTCACTGGAGAGTTTTACTTGGGCGTCATGAAGCGTTTGCTGGCAAGAATTCGTCGTATTCGGCCCGAATATCGCGAAATCGGCAGTTGGATTCATTTGGACGATAATGCACCATCACATCGTTCGCGACTTGTAACTGAATTTTTGGTCAAAAATCACATTATTCGGTTGCATCATCCGCACTATTCACCAGATCTCGCTCCGTGCGATTTCTATCTGTTCCCGAAACTGCATTTGGCGATGAAAGGAAAGTGGCACGCATCGATTCATGCCATTGAGAAGGCGACGACCGCCGTCCTAAAGACCATTCCAATAAAGGACATGGAGAAGTCGTTTGACAACTTGTTGGAGCGTGCAAATATGTGTATCGATGCAGAAGGGGAATACATTGATTAATAAAAATGATTTGTTCCAAAATGTACATTGCTTTTTTGTTTTTTTAAAACGTTCGGTTTCTTTTGGAATGGAGGGTGTATATTCGGATTTGTGAGCCTGTCCTCTATCCGGCAACATACGGGTAGTCGCTTCAGCTTTACTAGAAGCTGCGTGGGAGCGCTAGTTTAACTAGTAAATAACATTAAAATGAGTGTATTACCAACACTTTCAAATACGATTTACTAAAAATTAACTTTTTTGTGTTGTGGCACTTTTGAAGTAAGGGTGCGAATGATAATTCATACCAAGCTAATCAAGTGGTGGGACTACAGGAAGTTGAAGTTCTGATACATGTAGCAGAAGATAGGGGTTCCACTGCAAGTTCTAGCCATCGGCGCAAATCTGTCTTCAACATTCGTGGGGACGGGTAAGACCGTTCCCATATTTCATATATATATATATATACGCAATGTTCAAAATGTGTATGAAGTTGAAAAACAATGCGCTGGAGGATCAGGGGAGCAGAATCGTCTTCAATGGCGTATATCGGGGGCAATCGGGCTCAAGCTTCTCGAAATAAATTTCTTAGTTTTTCGCATTCCACGTGCAACAACAATACTTCTTACCATTTCTAACAATGTCATTGAATTTCAAGTTTCTTATGCTCCTTGTTCAAAAATAATACTGTATTTGTCAAATTTCATTCCATATAAGAACTACGTCCTTTTGTTCTTTCTTTCGTCCTTTCTCCTTTTCTGTTTCGTTTTCTTGATGTTACTTTCTTTCGTTTCGCCTATCATATTTTATCGACTGTTGTCAGCTCTGATTCAAGTTGGCCGTAATATGTAACACCAAAACTAAGAGGAGTTGATAAGGGAAACGGGTGTTCCACACCACCTTGCGCGGATATCAACATGACGGGACTTTAGTTATTATAAGAAAGGAAAAATTATATCGTTTAGTTACTTTTAAAAGAAGGAAATGTTTCAATTACAGAAAATCAAAACGGGGGAATAATTAGCAAGGGAAAATGAGGTAGGCCAAGAGGATGCTTCCTTTTTCTTGTATGAATAGAATAAAGGGTTAGATTCACTCCTAGATTTTTGTATCATATCATATAGTATTTATCGCACTTCAATTCTTGCCATTATAACTTCAATTTATTGCATAAAGTAAAGTATATTTAATTCTCAAACTCAGGTGGTCAATTGCTCACTTCCTTTCCTGTGTTGGGCATAGCCCTTCGAAACAAAATCCTAAATACGTCATTGGTTGTCCTCAACATCGGAATGTGGGTAGATTTTAGACTTATTCTAGGGAAGGGAGATGAAACTCATATTACGGAAGATGAATCTGATTTCTGAGGTGAACCTGTTGTAGAGTATATTATATATTACTTGATGTAGATAAAGTAGTAGTACATATCAGTATTACAAATCACTGCCGTTAACATATTCTGAAATCTGAGTATATGCATATTTAAAATTAGTATGTTTCTAATTAGCCATCCACAAAGATCCACATTAAAATTGCTTTATAATAATATAATAATATAAATAATGATTTCTCCAAAACTATGAAGAAGGAATATCAATTATGAAAAACGCAACAACACTTTTATTTGAGCAAAATTATGATAATCTCCATAGCACTACAGGAATCGTTACAGAAATCTGACGCATGTTATATACCCTTTAGTTAACAGATGTAACCTTAAGATTATGGAGAAAAATATTCCAGCAACTGAATTCTTTTCTTTGCTTACGAAGCATCCTCTCTCAAAAGAAAAATTAGGACACGCAGAAATACGTGGGAACAAACCATGGTTCGACCAGGAATGTATTAAACTAGCAGAGAAAAGAAAACATACGGTGGCTATGAAATCCGAATGAAATAACTACACAAAATTTCGTAGACATCAGGCGGGAAACTTCAAAAACTTTTAGAACAAAGAAACGTGATTTTTGAAAGCTAAATTAGGGAACTTGAAGATAATAGTAAATATAAAAACATTGGGAACATGTATAAAGGGATCAACGAATTTAAGAAAGGCTATCAACCTTATATTAAAGAAAGCTGAGGGAACAGTTCTCACTGATACAAATAGCATTTTAAATAGATTTAAATAGATCGAAACATTTCTTTGACGATTTGCTTAACATGCAGCCGAAAACTAATGTGCGTGGAGAAAAGGAGAAACACACCGCAGAACCGTATATTCCAGAACCCAACCGAATAGAAGTAGAAATCGCTATAAAGAAATTAAAGAAACAGAAATCTCCGGATGTAGACGAAGTTCCGGCTGAGTTAATTTTAGCTGGAGACGAAAAAATGTGGAACAAGATACACAAACTCATCCTCCTTATCAGGAACAAGGAAGAATTGCCAAGAACCAATCATTGTTCCAATCCACAAGAAAGGCGACAAAATTGACTGAAATAAATATCGAGCCATTTCTCTTCTGTCAACATCCTATAAAATCGTTTCAAATATTCTATTAGCAAGATTGACCCCATACGCAGATGAAATTATTGGAGATTATCAGTGCGGATTTAGACGAAATCGGTCAACTGTAGACCAAATATTTACCATTCGCCAAATACTCGTAAAAAAAAGTGGGAATAGAATACCCGGTACATCAACTATTTATTGATTTTAGAAAGGCTTAAAACCTCGGGTAGTAGAGTATCATTATACAACATTCTTACAGAATTTGGAGTATCGAAAAAGCTAATTAGATTAATTAAGATATGTTTAAGAGAATTCCAAAGTAAAGTCCGGGTAGGATAATTTTTGTCCACGAACTTCCACATCGAGAATGGCCTGGAACAAGGAGATGCGCTGTTGCCATTATTATTTAACTTTGTCCTGGAATACGCTATAAGAAAAATCAAAGATAACAACCAGTAGAGCCTAGAGGTAAAGAGTGTTCACCAGGTTGTGTAGTATGCTGATGATGTGAATTTAATAAGGGATAATAGAACAATAGAAAGAAATGCAGAAGTAGTAGTGGCCGGCGTATATTGAGCCGAGTCAGCAAAAATTTCTCGATTCTGATTGGCTGAGAGAGGTCACGTGACGTTAGGCCCCGCCCACGCGGGAAATTCAAATTTTCAGGTCACGTGGTATGACGTCATGAGTCACCCTGTG